>NC_056726.1:853613265-853630765 GCF_019279795.1 Protopterus annectens | reverse complement strand
TTAGTAGCTGTGAGTGACCACAAGATGCATGATGATGATGGCACAGGGTACTACACCCCATCCAGTTACAGTGAACACAGTACTACTCATAGCAGTCATTGCTGTGCACCTCAGTGTTGTGTGTGTGCAAACATATGCACCTATACACAATATGCATAGCATGTTGTGTGTGTGCTTACATATGCCAGTATACACAATATGCACAGCAGTCGCCATCCGAGCAAAGTGTCACATATATGTCCTGGAATGCTAGTGGGTGTACAGGTCACGTGACACACATTGGGTATGCGTGATGTTGAATGTTGCAGTCATGTAGCATGCCATGCCATGGCTGGCACCGACATATCTGCAATATGTCCCACACTTACCATAACCACTGTACACTGGCCATGTCGAGCATTGGGATTCCTTCACATCAACATGCACCACTCATCCCGTGTGTGTACAGAGCATGCATGTGCTACACCTGTG
Source organism: Protopterus annectens (assembly GCF_019279795.1). Taxonomy (NCBI): domain Eukaryota; kingdom Metazoa; phylum Chordata; order Ceratodontiformes; family Protopteridae; genus Protopterus; species Protopterus annectens. Next base: position 853,630,294 of record NC_056726.1, on the reverse strand, counting down.
CCCACTATTATCTGCTATGGACACAGACACTGTACTCAGACATGGAAATCTATGTGTCACACAGATAACACATGCAGCCATGGCATGTATACCTGTGAGTGATGGTGCACAGGGCATTGCAGAGCTGATAATACTTGCACAGCAATGTTGTGTCCAGGTACGCATTGTGTTCCAGGGTGTAGCCAATCACTGAACAACTACACAATTGCATCAAAGCCATGTACACTGCCATGAAATAGGGGCGCCTACACTTGCACTGCATGGTCTTGTGCAATACATATTCTGCATGCTGACATGTGTGTGGTGACTGTTTGCCTTGTGATACTGGCACCCACCTTCACCCACTATAGAGTATGTGTTGGATTGCTGGTGTGTGTGTGTGTGTGTGTGTGTGTGTGTGTGTGTGTGTGTGTATGTGCTGTAGTGAGGAGTGTATATGTGTGCATGTGTGCATGTGTTCATGTGTGCATGTGTGCATGTGTTCATGTGTGCATGTGTGCATGTGTGCATGCATCATATGCAGACTCTAAAGTGTGTTTCCTGTCTTCCTCTCACAGGTGCTGAGTTAGGGGTGGCTGAAAGCAACAGGGAACCTGAAGCCACTGCCACGAATAGTGGTGATGATGAGACATGTATTCTGGCACAGGAAGGTTTGACAGGGTCTGTTGTTGGTCCACCAATCGACAGTACACAGCGTTCAACCCCATCTATGCGCACACTCATACTGCCAATACATCCCTCATCACCAATGGCCATAGGCGAGGGACAGCATACAGTTGGCATTGACCAGCAGAGTGTGGTACCCATGGCACTTGCATCCCCTCACGGCAGCCATAGCTGGATTCCTGGAATGGTACCACATAGGCGGAGGTCCAGGGGTTCTCAGAGAAGCACCGATGGTCGTATTGCCCCTGGCAGATGTGCCCTCACAGGTCTTACAATGTCCAGTATGTTCCAGGCTGTAATGCAGGCTCAGGCACGTATAGAACGGTACACCAGACAGGGACTTAGGGCACAGAGGGCCCATTACACTACTATCAATGACAGCATCTGTGACCTTGCCGGTGCCATCCGGAATTACACCGAGGTCATTGATAGACATTGGGGGGAGACATTAGATGCCCTCCACAATATGTCTTCCATGAGCCAGGACTGTGCGGGATGGTTGCGACGTCGACGCGGATGCATGCCAGCAACAGCAACAACTGGCAGTGGTCATGGACGGCCCACAGTTCACAGCCACTCCCGTAGTGGCAGTTCCAGCCCCAGCCATGCTGGGGCTGGCCTGTCCATTGACAGTCCCAGTAGACCACGTGCACATGGCTCTGGCCAGTCCCAGCAGGGACGTGGGTCCAGTCGTCATACCTCTGCCTCTGATCACAATACCCAGTCGGGGTTGGTACCCGATACTGTCCGTAGCACCCCTGCCAGGCACAGGTACTGTGTCCGTGGCCGGAGACAATGATCTGCACAGCCTAGCAGATACAGTCCGTGGCTGTCCCACAAACTACCGTATATGGCAGCCACACGGTGGAGCTGTGTGCATGCAGACACACACACATTAACCAAACAACTAGGGCTCACACATACACGTACACATTACATCAATGTTGGCCCATGCTGTACTGTTGTCCCTCACACACACACACACACACACACACACACACACACACATGTCGATTGGATGGGTCAATGTCAGGCTCTGGCAAACAACAACACACCCTGTGCATATGATGATACCTGTGTCACCTCCTGTCATCTGTAACATTGATGCAGGAACAGGCTAACATGGTGCTGATGCACAGGGTGACATTATAGCAGTGTAGCAATATTAGCAAGTTGTCAACAGGAAAGTGTAATGACATCCTTGTAGGTATGTCTGAGCAGGGATTATGGATCAAAGCTCTGAATGTCAATGTAGCATTGTTTACACCACTGTTAGGTCTGAGTATGTATTGTCCACCCATGTGCCACTTGGCTGAAGTGTAATGTGTTGCCAGCATGTGTTAGTGAGTGGACAGTATGTGTGTGATGTGTGCAGCACAGATTATGTGAACATTGTGGGTGCGCACTGTCTGCATGTACGTGCATGGTGGACACATGGGACGTGTAGCATACCCTATTGTACACATTGTTAACATCTCATAGTAACTTTCAATGGTCAGTATGCATTCTACTACAGTTATGTACTAACATGGGTCCACATGTGTGTATGTCATGGGTTGACACTATGCTGTGGGTGATACTGTTAATATCTGTCAATGATTTGCGGTCTGGTAGTATACACAACCTCAACAGCATGACTACAATCAATCATTGGATGATGTCCTGACAAATGACACACAGTTGTAGGGAACTCAGTAACAGTTGGATCCTTCCGGTACTCTACTTTAACACTAACCAGTGGTATTGACCGCCACCCATTCCTGGGACCACACCTGTTTGGCACATAGCCCCCTTAGGTACATGCAAACACACTAGGGATGTGTCCATCCACATCTGGAAATGCAGGCATTGGCCTACAATGCATTCCCTGGATGGGACGCATCTCCTACACAAGGGTATCATACTTCAGACACCTGTTGTCTGATACATGCTGTATAGCAATAAGCCGGCTATGGCATAGTCATCCACATTTACTATACATACTATCCCGTCAGTACCAAATCGATGGTAGACCTCAACATGTATGTTGGGTACCAATGTGTACATACAGTCTCGTGTTATGTCATGTGTCCCTTGGTATCCACATATCAATATGTATTGTGGAGTCCCTTGGTGTATCACATACATATGTATTGTGGAGTCCCTCGGTGTATCACATACGATATTAGAGGCCTGAATGCATATCCACAAGGCAGTTGTACTCCTATACAGACTGTCCATTACTGCCAGTCGTTGTGTATGAACATGTCTGACATATACCCCAGGCATATACCCTCACTCACACTATTCTTTAGTAACTGTCATGGGTGTGTGTGGCTTTGATGATCTTGGCCACAGAGCACAACAGTGGATGGCCTTGTCACATACATACATATGTGACCTACGATCTGAGAAGCAGCGGCATAACCTGTCAATGGAAACAGATGTATTCATGTAGTATGCAGGCTTCACACCTATGTACTGATTGAGGGGACATGTACACATATATATTTGCCATGCAGATACCTGATGTGTGCAATGCACTTACTGTTTTAATCATAATATGTCCTACCGTAGTAAAACCAAAACCCACACTGCATTAACCAACAGTGACACACACACTGTCAGTGATTGCAGGATTCAAACCCCTACCTAACCATGTTATGATACTAGTGAGAGATGCATTAACATGGCACACTATTTGCTTTACTGGTTGGTTTACCGTCTCCGTCTGTATTTGTAGGATGGTGACATCATCAGACTTTCCAAAGAGGAATGTACCTGTTTTAGTGAGTTTGCCCAGTCTCCAAAAAGGCCACTCCTCTCAAAGGAAACTGCACACATACACACACCCCCTCTCTACACAGTCAGTGTTTGCAGGATTTAAACCCCTACCTAACTATGTTATGATACTAAAAAGAGACACATTAATACGGCGCGCTATTTGCTTTACTGGCCGGTTTCTCTTCTCCTGCTGTATTTGTAGGATGGTGACATCATCAGACTTTCCAAAGAGGAGTGTACCTCTTTTAGTGAGTTTTCCCAGTCTCCAAAAAGGGCACTCCTCTCAAAGGAAACTGCACAAATACCCCACCCACACACACACACTCCAGCATTTGTAGGATTCAAACCCCTACTTAACTATGTTATGATACTACAGAGAGACACATAAACACGGCACGCTATTTGCTTTACTGGATGGTTTCCCTTCTCCTGCTGTATTTATAGGATGGTGACATCATCAGACTGGACATGGTGATGTGTGTACACTTTGTTTTATGCCATTCCAGGAATGGTCCGTGTGGGTCCGCAGGTGTCAACAGCTTGAACAGGACCTCATAAACCTTACCTTGTGTGATCTATCTGTGGACACATTGACATTCCTTCATATGTCAACACATATTTATGCACAGCTTGTTGGTTTTGTGGATACTACATGTGTCTGGGATGTTGATAAAGGGCTATTCAAAGTCTATGTGAGACATGTGTAGCTGTGTTCAGTGATGTATGTCCTGGGTGGTTGCCTTACAAATAGTCTAGCATGTTTGGGAACCATGATCCGCACATGAACATACCACAGTTGTTAGGGTTGTGTGTATATCAGCTTCCAATAGCTCTGTTTATGACTCCAACAATGATGGACTCCATGACCTTGCAGATCAGACTTCATAGGCGTACTGGACTGTACTTCCCATGGTGTGTTGTGCACCAACACTTGTGGGGAGTGCCATATGTTGCTGTAATACATTCAACAGTTCCACATCCTGTGTATGGGGTGAGGCTCAGCTGACTGTTCAGGTGCAGGATCTGTTTGTTCTGTAGTTTATGCATGAAACATATTGGGAATCAGTGTATTCCAGTTGCTGACATGCTTTTGGCATTGGGGTAGCTGCTCATCCATTCTACATGTGATATCTCCTGGTATGATGATATGGACTATCGTCAGTGGGAGGTGGGTATGTACATATGGGCCTGTCTGTCAGGATGTCGACATTGTCAGTCAGGTACAGTTGGTCCTGACTCAGGACATATATGGGTGTACATTGCTATTTATGACATAGCTGAAGGAGGTGTCATGATTCAGTCTGGACTCCTTCTTAGTTACTCTTTACAAAACACCAACGAACCTGAGCACTAATCCCTGTTATACTCTTTTACACACTTAACACCCTACTGATCCTTTGTGATCAGGCTACAGAGTATGTCATCATAATATCCTTGCATGTCCAGGGGTCGGTTTCGTGTGTACTCTCCAGTCCAGCTGGTGAATATTGTGATGTTGACACAATGTCACATCTGCCTCATGCACACAGACAACCCTCTCCTCCTCCCGACAAACTCAGATGTATGTGTGAGATGCACCTATATAGACATACAGTGTGCCGAACTCTCTCGACCCATGAATGGCACAGTCTATCAGGTGGTGAAGGTAACCACACACACCACATATCAGTCTCACATATCCTCTAGCGACAGTACTCAAACCACATTATCACACATAGACATACTCAGATGCTGTAAATGAACTCTGCCTAAGTAGCAGAGACCTCCAAAGCAGACACACACACAACTGCTCCCCCACTACAATACCCACATATCACATAGTTCACAATGTCAGTGTGCCACACAGTCACTGCCCTTCGGGCTAAACAACACACCTAATACACTTGTAATAGACAACACTTATTGTCAGACACACTGATGTACCACTCACCAGCCCAAACAAGGGAATAGTCACTTTGGGCTGTCTGTCAGGTGTCAGGATGTGCCACATAACACATGCAGTCAGGTCACTCCAAAGCAAGTACAGGACTGGCACCATCATTGTCCATGCTAGTGAGTAAAATCTCAGACGTTACTCCCCGGACCACATGACATGATACATGGAGGAACACTCTGATCATGTAGCCTAGCCCAGTATGACCCTGACCTTGTCTAGCATCTTACACCCACCAATTATGATGTCACAATATACAGACAAACATATCACATTTAACAGTTGGCTAACAAATTGGTGGCATTCATAGGGGATACAGTGTCTGTCAGCCTGTGGTGACATGCTCGACATGTCACGTAGCTTCACTATGGACAGCTTGCACCTGTCACCCTTGGACTTTCGAATGCTGGCTAAGGCTCTTGCTACCACCATAGTGCCTTTTTTAGGCAGGGCTCAAAAGACAGACCCACCTCCATAGACATTACAGGTTAAATGAAACTAAGGGTAATTCTGCTCAACACCAGATGTATTACCGTCATATTGTGGCCACTCAGGACTCTCCCCAGTATGGAGGATAGTGATATCTGTGCACTAACAGACGACTGGTTCAGGCTCACTTATGCACAACAGCACTACCAGGTTATGTTTCATACCATCCTTTCTGACCACAAGACTTGGAACAGACAACACAACTAGGGGGAGTATCCATATACATCACAGATACACACACCTCCGGGTTAGTAGCACTGCACAAAGCATCACAGACCAAACATATACAACTACCATTGTGCAAAACTGCCTTTCAGTTTGTTGCCTGCTACAGACCACCCTCCCAAACTCAGGAACCACACACGGCTTTCATGGGAACTATGGAGAAAATGAAGGTCTCCACAAACACCATTATAATGGGTGACTTCAAATACACAAATATTGACTGGGGATACTACTCAAGCCCCAACACCCTCGCCCAACAGTCACTACAATTTGTAGACTCATATGCTATGGCACAACCAGTCAGCACAGCCACAAGAGAGAATACATATTGGACCTGATCATCACCAACATGGGGACTCTATGTTCCACACCAGTGATATACCCCTCATTGGTAAGGTCAGAACATACATGTATCTCACTGGACATACATATACCCTCCACACACCTATCCTGATTAATCTTGGTGAACTTCTCATGAGCCAACGTCTCACTTCACCAAAGCAAGGTGGTATCCTTCAGAGACTCTGAGACAGTGGCAAATACGGCTCAGACTGCTGAATCCTTTGCATAAACATTCTATGGACACCTAGTGGACTGCATGGATTGTGCTAAACCAAATAACAACAGGACTCACTCCTCCAGTGGCAGGGGACCTGCCTGATAGACCCCAGCTATTAATAAGCTGTACAATGTCAGGAGGAAGCTACTACATGATAGAGCACAATCCCAAACGGGGACGGCATCTGTGATCTGTACTAGCAGACAGCTACGATCACTCATGAACTTTTCTAAGGGCCTCTTCTACCGGACAATTGCACCAGACACATAGGACTATCACACAGCCTTCTTCAGTTATATCAGGAACCTGGGTGGACACTCACTGATATGCTGTGAGTCACTGCACACTGACTAAACTTACCCTGAACCCACTGGCATTGCCAACATCCTGGCAAACAGGTTCAGTGCAGATGTCTCCCCCCCATCCCCCTAAGGAGCAGCTATCCATCCCAACAGAGTGTAACCTCCCTGACATCACACAGTAACAGGTGAGTGCAGCCCTCCACAAAGCATACATCACAGCATCAATGGGACCAGACGGTGTCCCTGTCTGCATCTTACACGAGCTTCATGACAGACGTAACCCTTACATTACAGCACTGTTCAATATCGGAGTTACTACAGGATATGTACCCAAGGAATGGCGTACAGCGACAGTGGTCCCACTCCACAGAGTGGGTGCCACAACGGACCACAGACAGTATTGCCCTATAAGCCTAACTAGCCTGTTCTGCAAAGCTATGGAGCGTATTGTCATGGGACTCATACACATAGACATTGGGAACCTACAGACACTGTGTCCTACACATTTCAGCGTTGTTGTGGGCAGATCTTGCCTCTTGAACCTGTTTGTATTCTTTAAAAGGTTAACAGGTCCATCAACATAGGGACGGTTGTCCACACAGCCTACCTGAACCTTGCAAAACCCTTCAACACAATAACCCACTGTGACATTATGCATAGGCTCACCAGCGTCGATATGGACACATATCTCACACGATGGATTGCTACCTGGATCAGGGATAGCACCCACATGGTCAGAATTGCAGGTGCCATGTCTGACTATACCCAAGTTATGCATGGCATCCCACACGGCTTGGTGCTGGGACCTCTCTTATTCAGTATATATTTGTCTGATGTACAGGCTACCACAGGCGGAATATGGCTGACCATGTTCGCACTTGACTACAAACTGGGTGCCATAATTAGCTGTCCAGCTGCCACATGCATACTCAAACAGGGTCTCACATAGATGGATGACTGGTTCCTGAGCCATGGCCTACAGATAAATGCCATTAGTTACATAGTCATCTCCTTTGGGAATAACAACATGCCCACACATTACCACATAGGTAGTACTCCATTACATACGGTAGGAGTTGTTAGGGGTTTGGGAACATGACTTTTTCGTACTGTCGCCTTTGATGATGATGTTGCCAAAGTGGTTGGACAGACATTTTATACAGGCCACCTTATCCCATATGGTTTCACATCTAGATCGAGTGAGATCATTGTGCCCCTATACTCATCACAAACATGCTTGGTTACAATGCCACATTTGGGGTGTACCTTACCCGACACCTGCAGCAACTGTACTGGCCACAGAAGTTCCTCACCAAGCAGATCTAGGGACTCACACGGATGCCCTGCACAGTTCGGATGCAGTAACTCCAGCTCTATTCAGTCACTTACCACCTACTTGGATATGATGTGTGCCTGTTGTTTACAGATATACCCAACCCAGAATTACTGGACATGCTCCACCTCAGGATATCCGACTCCCTTGGAGATACACACTCCAGGGACATATACCTCAGCACAGATGTTAATAGGACATGCTGGAGGGACAGATTCTTCTCCCAGAGGCTCCACTCACTCTGGATTGTAATCCCAGTTTCACATAGGCAGAGCCACCCACTGACCACCTACAGGAGACATCTTGATGACTGTATGGGTGATTGTATGTTTACCCCTGGGATATCTTCTGTGTCCCTGCTAGAGTGAGGCACACTAGCCTAAACGTACATGGGCTATCTTGTGTGACCTACTATTCACACACACAGTGTAGTAATCTGACAGGGTTGCAAATGCCAAACACACTCTGGCTATGCTTGTACATGCCCTAGGGCAGATAGCCTAGTATCGACCTCTGAACCTATGCTAATGTTCGGGATGCACAATGTTTATTGCTGATACTGTTTGCAGGTCTTTATCGTCTTTGCTTTACCAGTTTCTATGAACAACTTCGGTATCTGCAGAACATATTTGATTATGACAGGGTTCCACTATATTATATATGTGTCTGTTGTCATATAACTATGTACACAGCGTGGATTTCTGGATAGTGAGAGGTTCCTGGGTTAACACATGCAACTGCCAGATATGTGTGGCCCACTGCTGTACTCAGACATGGCCTAAGTGTGTGAGCATGTCCAGTTCAGGCTTTCCGTGTTATGTTGCCTAACATTTGTCTCATTTATTCGTGTGTGAGCATGCCCAGTGTGACCTTTCAGTATGTTGCTATCTGAGGTCCACTACATTTGTTGGTGTGTGAACATGACCAATATTAACATTTATACTGTGTGTGTTGGATGTCTGGTTCTGTTCTTACTGCAGGACTCACGCGTGTGTCATAACTCGACAGGGATTATGCTGTGCCTGCAGGGTTTCCATGAGATACTTTGCATAGACTTATCAACATTCCTTCATACAGGCTGACCATTGCAATACTGTCATGGTTTAGTGGTTCAGTACTTTAACTGTAGTGCACAGTATACTGGGTTCGAGGCCCATCACTGCTTTATATTTTCATACTGAGCAGACCAGACTGCTTAAGGGCCAGTTAAGCAAATATGAGCATGTTGACTTTTGTTCAGCTATGCCCTACTTAGACCAGGCTTGTCTGACATTGCTCAGTATTCACCAACATTGCTGGACGTTGCCCAATATTACTCAACATTGACCACAGTTGTGCTAGTTAGTGTGTGCAATTTTGTTTGCATATACTACATGGTGGTAAATGCTGTTTAGCACAGCTTTATATTGCTTAACACATGGCAATCATGCCTCAGGTGGTGCTGCAGGGCTGCCTATGTCAGATGCACATACTACACTCCCTGTACATGTTTGAAAGCAGGTAGTGTCAACTTAGGCATCCCTTTTACTATATGTGCAAGTCAGAGAGAGGTATCATTTCCAGAGTTCCTACTGAGCCAGTGTATGTGCCATGCATTGCCTCTTTGCCAAGGCCAAAGCATACTGGGCACGCCTCCTTCTGCCTACTGGGGCAGGCTCAGGTTGTTCCTCCTCCGAGTCACGCTCTACCTGTGATGGCCTTGGCAATGGTGGGGGGCTGTTTGGCCCAGGCCTATGCTGGTCCTGCTGCAGCTGTTTTCACAGGATTATATTATGTAGCATAGCACATACCATGACAATTTGGGTACATGTAGTTGGTGAGTACTGCAAGGCTCCACCAAATGTGTCCAGGCACTGGAACCATGACTTGAGCAGCCCAAACACATGCTCGATTACATTACGTGTTTGTGCATGTGCCTCATTATGGTATTCCTGTTCAGGTGTGTGTGCATTTCTGATGGGTATCATCAGCCACGGCTCCAGTGCATAGCCAGCATCCCCCACTAGGTGACCATGTGGGATGTCCCCATTGGCAAATGTCTGGTACAGCTGCGTCAGATGCCAGATATGGAAATCATGGTAGCTTCCAGGGCAGCCAGCACACACATTCAGTATTATGCCCTGGGCATCACACATGACCTGGCAGTTGATGGAGGGGAAGCCCTTGCGGTTGAAGTAGACCCTACCCCGCTCACCGGCTGGTGCTTTGATGCATATGTGCATGCAGTTTATTGCACTCACTGCCTCAGGTTATTCCGCTATTTGCTGGAAGAGATGCATATTGCTGGCCAATACCTCATGGGAATTGGGAAAATATACATGACACAGACATGTGCTGACATGGCATCCAGGAAATGGTGCAGTACCCTGGATGCTGATGCCTGTGATATCCCCATCATATCGCCAGTTGGTCTCTGGAAGGTACCTGTTGCTAATATTCTTAGGCCAACACATACCTTGGTTTCCACAGGGATGGGTTCCCCTCTTTTGGTTCTGTGTATGAGGTATGGCCTGCACAGCTCAACAATTTGCTGCAGGAGGTCTCTGTCCACTCTATAGTGCTCCACTATCTCCAGCTCATGTAGCCCCTGGTAGGTTACCCTGGGCCTGTACACTCTTCTCTTTCTCCTCACTGTGGGTTGTCTAGCAGCATTTCCATTATCACCACCCTCAGCATGTTGCATATGTCGCCTTATAACAGCAATGGCAGCCCCTAACATTTCTTTGTCTCAGTAAAGCTTTTTCAGTTTTCACTTCTATTAGCTTACTGCAGTGTCTGTTGTGAGAAACATAATGGACTGTTGTTTGCAGAGTTTTAAGTGCTAGGCTGGGCTGGGCTAGTGTACTGCCTGTGTAATTGCCTGATTCTGATTGTTTTCACCTGCTAGCTCTGCTAGTACTCCCTGGTAGCTTCTTACTATTTGCTGTGCTTCCTTTTTCCTTTCTGTTTCCTCGGGGGGGCAGCGCTGTGCACACAAGCGCAAACACGCTCACAGCAGCTCACACGCACGCACACATGCTTACATGGACTAAAACTTGCTTATTCGGGTTAAAACGCATGCACACCAGTGCAAATGCGCTTGCAACTCTTTAAACAGCCTTATACATGCTTAGTCCGGCTTAAACGCATTCACTCACGCTTACACGCGAGCACTCTGTCTTACTTGGGTTTACAGGTGCGCACACACGTGCATACCTGCTCAGCAAGAAACTTTGGTGTTATCCACGGCATACACCTTCCATTTCTTGCCTTTACCTAGCCTACCTGTTGACACACCTATTTCCATGATGTGTAAATGACAGCTGACACATGCCACTCTGCTCCAATGAGCTTCACTTCTTTCATAAATACCCCCCTCGTGATGTCAGCTATCTTCTACTCTGTTACTCCCCTTATCCTACTCCTACACTCCACTGACTGTGCTCATTTGCTATGTAAACTTGCGATTCACTATCCTAACCCTCCTTTGCATAGGATTGCCTACTAATGCTTGATTAGACTGAGCTTCCCCCGTTAGCAACCTCTACTCGGTGGCCATGTTGTCTTCAGCCTGCCATTCCCTTGCATTGTACATTAACAATTTAAATAAGATCCACATTTGTGGGTTTTAATTTTTAGTTTTCTGTTTTTTTAGAGTGCAGCCCATTTGCGCAGTGCTGCGCTATGCTTAAACATCGGAAATCGGAGAAAAAAAATTAATTATTTTTTTTTCATATTGCATCGGGAAACATTGCCAGTGGCCGTATATTTGGCCATTGGCATGCTTCCTGCACTGGATGCAACCTTTATTTAGAGCTGTCATGGCTCCGTTTTGCTATTTGCAGAACGCACTCAGTTGTCAACTGAGTACATTTCTGCAAATAACACTGCTCTTACTTGGACAGGTTCAGGTTTCCTGAATCGCAAATCTACCTCATTTGCATGCCTTTTGCCTGCAATTGAGGTAATTTGCATATCCCAGCCCTGTCCATGTAAGAGCCGTTTTAGGAGCTCTCTTGCACGCCCCAGCAGGCTGTTTCTGGATCGCTTGTCGGACATGATGGCTGCATGGAGTCTTACTCTACTCTTAGACTCCGTGCAAGCCATCATGAATCCGGCCCATACAAATTGATAAACTGTGTGTAAATTCAAAAAGTTATTCTCAGACACAACAGATTATAAATATATTTACAAAATTTATACAAAACAGTTTGATTCCAGAAAGGGGGCCCTACTGACATTCAGGTAACCTCAAATACCAAAATTAAATTAGATTATACTGAAAAAAGAGCTATGCAAACTGGATCCAAACAAAGCACAGGGAAAAGAAGAAATTAGTAATAAAGACCTGATAACACTTCAGCAAGAAATTACAGTAACATTATAGTTATTATTTACAAGGTTGTATAAATATGGGGAGATTCCTCAAGATTGAAGATGTATGTTTTAAACCTGTCTTCAAGAGAAAGAGGAGTAGGACAAACCAAGATTCATACATACCCTTTAGTCTACTTTCATATTGTGGAAAAACAATGGAGAAGGTAATATTAGATACGTTATTGTCAGAACTAGGAAGGCTGGAACTTGAAACCATATATCAGCATGCATATATTGAAAATAGATATATTACCACTTGAAACATGATGTTCTATAACAATATAATAACAGCTATGAATAAAAAATTGTGCTGTGAATTAATTTATATAGATTTAATATCAGCATTTGACAGGGACATACACAAAACACTGAACAATAAATTAAAACAACTAGGTATTGCTGTAATCTTAATAAGAAAGATAGCTGCATGACTTACAAATGGCAAGTATCACACAGCAAATGGACAGGTGAAATTCTTGGTTAGAGTCAGGATGTCCAATAGGGTTCTGTTCTAGATCCATACGCATTTAGACTGTATCTTTCAGATCTATCTTTTTCATCAAGTGTTCGACAATCTGTATGTAGATGACATGAAATTGGGTAAACTGATTACATGTTTTATAGACAGGTCATGTCTGCAAAAGAACTTGACTAAATTGACCATATGTGCACAGGAGAATAATATGCTGATAAATACATCAACTACTAAGCATAAGAGATTTGGGATACATAACTTGAAAGGTGAATATTTAATGCAGTACACATTGATTGAAACTGTAGATTCATTTAAGGACTTTTGTATATTGCTAGATCCAGCTTTGAGTTGTTCTAATCTTATCAACAAATTGGTTAATGACAGTTACAGAACTATAAGAGTTATGAAAGATTTATAAAGTCTAGGAAATCAGAAATGATGAAGTCATTGTTTGTTAGTTACATTAGACCCAAACTTGAGTATGGAATAACAACATGGAAGCCTTATAAGAAAACAAGCATGCGTAAACTGGAAAGAGTACAACAGAAATATACCAAAAGCATCCATGGATGTGAACATTTAAGTAATTATGAAATATTAAAATATCAGAACGTATACAGTGTCTCATACAGATATTTAAGAGAAGATCTTATTAAGGAATATAGGGCATTTCAACACAACTGCCTCTGGGAATGTTTGGTGTTGTCAAAATTAGTAGAGTATCATCAGACAAACTATGTAGAAGATTCTATAGGAATGAGAAGTGTATTAATTGGATCTCTGAGAGAGATGCCGATGCAAGAAACAGACTACAAAATTACATTAAAGCAAGCATTACTTTATATATTTTTAAGAATAGCCTGGAAAGAACAACTGTTTTGTTATATTGGCAGGCTAGAAGGCCATTAATGCCCATGCTTGAAATATTTTTATGTATGCATGTATGTACATGTGTAATGTAAATTTATAGAGATATTTCTTGATGCATGCAGTGTGTTACCTAAGGGCTATACTGAGTGGCATAAGGTTGATTTTTTTCTGTACATCAGACATTTTTATGTATATCATAAATTAAATATGTTATCATATGACATTAGCCATCATCATTTGTTCAATGTTCAGTGGAACAAGGGCGAGGTTTACTGGCAGATTTTGCATGAACTGCAAAGGAGCAGGTGTTGGAGTAGGGCTATACTCTGAGTAATTTACTGCAGTGTGACTGAAGGTGCATTTACTTGTTAAAGGAAATGTATTTTTCCATCACGAGATGTGTCATTGCTTATATTCGTCTTATTGTTTATGTGTGTGTGTGTGTGTGAGTGTGTGTGTGTGTGTGTGTGTGTGTGTGTGTGTGTGTGTGTGTGTGTGTGTGTGTGTGTGTGTAAGATGTATGACATTAGAGCAGCATTACACCCAACCACTAATCAGCTAACTTAAAACATTATTGATCTTCAAAATTTCAAAAAGCTGGTTCTCTTTGATCAGCTGATGTTTCCAGGCTTCAAAGAAATACCTCATCGATGTAATGTGATGCACCAAGTTTAGGTAACTGAGCCACTTTCTATTTACATCGAAAATAATTTACATTCTCTGTTGGACACTTGTGACACCATCCTAAAAGATACTAGGACCTTCTTACAAAGATTATACTTCTGATTTGAGTGCTGATTATCTTTTAGTGACAATGGATGTAGAGTCACTCTTTACTGTGATCCCCAATGCTTGGGGTATAGAAAATGTCAGGAAATTTATGCATGTCAACCATTGTTTTACTGAGGACAAGATCAATTTAATTTGTGCCCTTTTAGAACTGGTTTTAGAAAACAATGTATTTTTGTTTGAAGATCAATTTTATGCACAAAAGGTCAGCATGGCAGTGGGCACAGCTTGTGCCAACAGCTACCAAGCCTTTTATTGGTATAATGGGAGAGAGACATATTATTTTTAACTGAGGGCTTCACTGAACATATCTTATGGTATGTAAGATTTGTTGATTTTTTTTTGTTGCAGATGGGGTCAGCTGAGAGTCTCACACAGTTTATAGAGTTTATACATCAGTATACATCAGTCTACAGATTTTTTAAGGTTTACTTTTAAATATTCTTTTGATGAAATTAAATTTCTTGATGTTAAGATGAACAAAACTGATTTGACCAGCCTAGTAACTAGCATTTATAGGAAACCCACAAGAAAGAATAATCTGCTCCACAGAGATAGCATGCATCCTAGGCACATTACCCAAAATGTTGTTAAGGGGCAGATGTACAGGGTCATGAGATTCCATAATAATGACAAACAGCTTGCTGAGGCCCTGGAGACCTTGAAAATGGATTTTCTAGATAGAGGCTACAAGGTAAAGGATCTTGATAGTTGCATTACTGATGTGTATAAGGAGATACTGGGCAAATGTAGGCCTTATTACGCTGCTGCATCTAACACTGAAGCCATAGCTACAGAACAAAGGACAGGATTGATTAGGTTTCCTCTCACATATTCTTCTGATGTTAGTAGTATATGTGATATTGTCAACAGGAACTGGGGCATTTTGGATACTGTAGATGAATTGAGAAATGCCATAGATACTGTTCCACACTTTTCTTTTAAAATAACAGATCCTTGAACAGGCATCTGTGCTACAATACTTCTACTTTTAACAAGGTTTTACAGTCAGAGAGGCATGGCACATTTAAATGCAGGTGTTGCACAGCCTGCAAGTTTATACACTCTAGTCCTACTTGCATGCACCCTAATATGCACTTTAAAATAGATACAAACTTTTATGCTGATTGCAGGACTAAGAACATTGTTTATTTTAGTTACTGCACTTTCTGCCATGCTTTTTATGTAGGCATGAGTAATAGACAACTCAAAGACAGGGTGTTGGAACATCACAGAGGCATTAGAAACAAGAAAGACACAAATGCTCTTGCTAAGCATATTATGTGCCATGAACAGGAATATAATTTCAAATTCCTTGTGCTAGAGATCATTCCTGAGAGTTTAAGAGGGGGAGATCTTAGGAATCGCACAGAATCTGCAGATCAAAAATGGATTCTGTCTCTTAATGATGGTAAAATACCAGGTCTTAATGAAGTTGTCTCTCTTAAGCCTTTTTTAAAAGCTAGACCTCTCAAACACTGAGTATAGGATTGTTTTTAATACACATTTTTATATTGTTTTATGTTTTTTATGTTTCATTTGCCTGCTTTCTTGTTGTGACATTTTTCTCTTAGATAATTGATGCTTTTATCAGTGCCTTAATTGACTAATTTACTTATGATACTTAACTGCATTTGTTGCTAGTTTAGAACAGTCTGATGAAGTGGTGAGAGCGCACCATGAAAGCACTTACTCTCTTTTGTGTGCATTAAAGTTTAACGTTTTACCTTTAGCTGTGTTAGCTTCGGTACTTTTTTTGTTTTTCTTAGTAGTTACTTGAACCCAGGACCCTGTGCACTACAGTCAGAGCAACATACCACTATGCCAAATCAGCTGTTTCTTGAAAGATAGGAAGACTGAAACTTAAATGGTTATTATTTAGTGAATTCAGTTCTCATCATAGCTTTCAACCTCTTAGCACAAAAAACCTGTACAAAGCCAATAATGAGAAAATACAGCCACCAAAATAGGGACAAATATCAAATATTGATCTTATAAACTTAGAAAATTGCATGAATCACTTGTTTTGTGTTACCATGTACTTTCGGAAGAACATGAAGTCTGAAAATCAAATGTCTGTCATTATTTAGTGAATTCAAAATCCAGAAAACTACAGATTTTATGAGGAACAGAACAGAACAAAAATATGAGGCAAATATTTGAATGCTTTCCACAAGTGGTGGTGGGTAGGAAATTCAGGCTCTTGCTACCTGCACCCAAGGTTGAGGGTTTGAGCCTGAGTTACTCTCTAGCCACCAGTTATAGTTAA
>NC_056726.1:853510765-853610765 GCF_019279795.1 Protopterus annectens | reverse complement strand
CTCCTTTTTCCAACTGTTCTATCTTCCCCATTTCCATCCTTATAAAAGTGACAACTGGGTGCCCAAATAAGGGTATCTTCAGAGTGAATAAAAGTCTTTAAACAGTTCTGATAAGCTGCGAGCCAGTGGCTCTGAGAAAGAACCAGAACAAAATCATGTTGAACATTCTCAAGAAATCCATGCAGCTTCATGCTTGCTTTTGCTTGCCAAAAATAGATGACAGCATTTTTGAATTTATGGACAAATGAAGCATGTTCACATCTGCAGTGACTCTTCTACACATAACTAAACTTGCTTCATGGCAGTTTACACCATTCTAGCTGTGTAAGACCTTATTGGGTGTTTCCTTAGAAGACTGTGAATGCCTAAATCCATTGTGTCTTGTTCGCACTTTGCTCATTTAAATTCAAGCGTAGCAGTACTGTTCACAGATTTCCTTTACGTGTTTGCGAATACCACCCTTAATCTTTTTAAAACTGTTGTGTTTTTTTCTCTTAATTCAAAAAAATATCAAGGTTATTACAGGTTTATCTTCACAAAAGGAAAGCAGCTCTTTTTTTATACAGCATGTGTACTCAATGCAGGTTCATTTCTAACAGCCCCACAATTTACTATGACTATAAATAAAACTTTCAGTCAGAATGGTCATTTTGCATTCAGTTCTGATTGTTTGGTACATGTTGCAGTGTATTTCTTGTTTGCCATGTTGTACAAGAAAGTTCAGTTATAAAATATATCTCGGTCTGATTGTTTGGTATATGTTGCAGTGTATTTCTTTTTCGGCATCATGTATTGGAAATACCAGTTATAAAACAGCTAAAAGAATTTATGAGCACTACTGCCCTATTCCTGTTAAAAAAGACAGTACAGTTTGCCACAAGTTCAAGAAATATATATTTTATATTTTACAGAGTTATGCTGATGCTTGAGGTGGTGACAATGAAGCATTACAGAATTACAAGGAATATTACTTACAAATATTAGGGCTAGCCACCCATTGGTGTAAACCTGGGCTCAAGATGATTTGTCACTGCTGAAGTGACACCCCAACCCCATATGAAAATGGAAAAATGGGCTGAAGATGGATGGATGGATTACTGGCAAATCTTTATGCATGCACAGAAGTTTCCAGGTTTAAATGATGCCATTAATTTTAAAATGTGTTTTGAAAAAGACAAACACTGAAACATAAGATTCCTTTCAGAGGTGTATATCACAATATTGAAAGGTGACAAGTTCAAAGCACAAAACTTTGAACTTGCAACCTCAAAAAATGAGAACATCGAAACGTAAAGCAGAGATTGCCATAGAGTGCAGGAAGGGAAGATTTCCCTTTACTGCACTGTAGTGCGATCTCAGAGTTGGTATATTTAAGTAGCAGGGGTGTGGAGAGTGCAGGGGGGCTTGCCTTCCTGCATAGAGACATTTTTGTGTTGTTTTGGGTGTTTAGTGGGTTTTTTTCACGTTCGATGTTGTCAGATTTCAAAGTTGCAACTTCAAAGTTTTGTGCTTCAATATTGTCAGCTTTCGATAATCTGATATACACCCTGCTTTCAGTAATGTTTTATGAATGCTTTGAGGCCTCTTCTTGCTATTTATTTTTGTAGTCAACAAGTTATTTATTATAGTAGTGTAATATATCATTTGTACATATAAACATACATATTTATTGCATATTTATTGAAAAAATGCTTCTTTGAAGTTCAAGTTTGATATGACATCACCCTGTTAACGTCCCTTCTTTGTGCTATTTTTCAGTGGTTGCTCTTTTGTGTGTGATTTGTTGTTTTCTTCTTTCTTGTTTACTGTAATGATTTAAACAAACGTGATAAAGTCTTATTCAGTTAAGAGCAAGGCCAGTGTTAAGAATCAGGCCCGAGCAAGTGGCAAGCCTATGGTAAAAAGAGCCTGTTACACATTAACTGCAATGAGAAAAGACATCATTATCTGCTAATTTGCACACCCCTGAATCACTTGGTGATTACTGCAAGCACTAAGAGGTAGAGGTGGGCAAGCCAGAACTAGCTTGATCTTGGCTCTAGCCTGAGCATAACCTTGGCTCTGTTTCATGATCCAGGAGGTTAAAAAGCCAAGAAAGAGACGAGCTATAGTTGCATTTTTTTTTTAGTTACTGCTGAATGTTGTTTCAGCCTAGACTTGCAGGCTGTGAGTGCTTTCTGTTAGTTCAATTCTTCATACCTAAACATTGAGAATTGCTGGAATACCAGACATATTGGTCCCGCATGCCATAGTGCTGAACATTTTTCACTGGAAACACTGTTGTCAACTTGGCGATTTTGCCGCTAGATCTGGTGATTTTTTTTTTCAGATCGTTTAACAGGCAAAATTCCATGCTAGCTCCTAGTGACAAATCTAGCTATTTGTAAGTCGCTAGATAGCCTTAGATTATCTCCTTTGTGCATTAGATATCTAGCGACTTACAAACAAATCGAGGGACAGCTAAAATTTAAGTCAAATAAAGGACGGTTGAGAGGTATGAGTCTAATCCCTCCCTAAGTGCTACACAAAGCATTTGTGAAATTTATGACATCAACTTGAAATCTTACAGGTAACTGCACTACAAGCAAAGAAATTTTCAAGGTCTGCTTTGCTCCTTCTTGTATATGGGTGGCTATCTTTAACGGTAGTAAGTTTGTAATGCCAGACAGAGTTTCAGTATAATATCAACTTAAACTGTCTGTTATTTACAGTTCCCAGATTTTATTTTTCATTTAGGACATACAAATCACACAACTGTCAACTGGTTTCAGAAGCAGTCAGAGCCATATTTTTTTCCCTGTACACCAGGGTTTTGATGCTGCTTTCGCAACATCAGTTTTTTGTTACGCTATATGTAAACTAAAACTTAAGACCCATACAAGAAGCCAGAATTGGATAAATTAGCCAAATGACAACAAACATTTAGTGTGTTAAGGGCACCTTCTTTACTGGCTTCATTATACTTTTTTTTATTTCATATCTGTGTTTTAAAGGCTAAACAGTAGGGTTCTGAGACCCAGGAAAGTGGAGCGGGTTCATTTTGTAGAGGCTTCTTTATGATGATATACTGTGACAGGACAGGTTTCCAAACAACCAAAAACTGTCATCCAAAGAAGAGGAATACTTCAATCACTGAAGCGGTAATAAATTTAACTGTTTATTTAGATGATGGACGCATTACTGACATACTGCAACATATTTAAATTGCCTGCATTTACTGAGGCTGTCATTTTGTGTCCACATAAAGGACGACATTATTTACAGAAGATCTTCATTATTTTTTCATAGAACTGGCAATTTCTGCAAATTAGATATTGCTATGGAAGGAATGATTGTAAGCTATGCAGGGTGTGGCGACTTTGCTTACTGCTTTATAAGCTTTAGTGTTGTTTTTTTCTGTTTCTGTTTGAATAGTTAGACTAGTGTTCTTTTTCTGAGAGGTATGTAATGCATCATTTGAATAGTTAGACTAGCAGGCAAAGAATATGGTGTTATTGTTTTCTTCAGTTTGGTGTATTTTATGATGGGTACAAAGCTGTAGATGAGTAGGATCTAAACTGCATGCCTTGAGTAGTACATATGTATATGATTTGACAACATCACTGACTGACCGACTTACTCTTCCCGCCAAGCGGCCATGCGGTTGGGCATCACATCAGACTCAACAAAGGTGATTGTCAGATTGAATAATACTTTGCAGTTTTGGAGTATTTAATACCAAGATGTTCAAGGCTGCTAAAACATATACTCAGTGATACCGTAAAGAATGGGAGAAGGACTCTCTTTTCAGAGGTTGGTTAGCACCCATTGAGGGTAATGCAGTTAAAGCATTTTGCTTGTACTGTAAAGTAGAAATCATGGCAAAATACAGCAATCTGAAAAAGCACTGCAAAACAGTTAATCACATTCAGAAAGCCGAACCGTTTCACAGTACTAGACAGAAATGCATTACATTTCCAATTGTTGCCCAGATGGCTGCTAATCCAGTTCAAAATGCTGAGGGTGTGTTTGCTATGGCTGTTGTTGAACACTACTCACTACTTGCCATCGACCATTTGGGTGAAGTTGTGAAGAAAGTGTTTGCAGATTCCAAAGCAGGAATTGATTTTAAGTTACATCGTACAAAGTGAGCAAAAATATTAAAAGAAATCTTGGATCCACATTTTCTGCAGTGCCTAATTGATAATATTGGCAATAGCAAATACAGTCTGCTCCTTGATGAATCCACAGATACCAGTGTGTCAAAGTATTTTATGTTATTTCTGTGTCTCGAAAGGTGGTTCGATCATATTGACATTTCTTAGTCTTGCTCCCTTGAAAGAAGCTGATGCAAGAGGCATTGCAACTGCATTAATTGAGTTGTAACAATGTGGAATCAAGTTATCTTACTTGATTGGCATTGGCACAGATAATGCGACAGTTATGACTGGAGTGAATAATGGGTCGCACCAAATTATGAAACAAGAGCAGAATTTGCCGCATTTAGTGTTAGTGTGCTATGTCTGCCATTCCGTGCAACCAATTGGCAGTTTCACATGTGTCAAGTGAGTCACTACCATGGAATATAGAATTTCTTGTCAGAGAAATGTACAACTGGTTTTCAATATCGCCAAACTGATGAGCAGTGTACAGAGAGATTTATCAGGTTATCAACTGTGGGGAAGAACCATTGAAAATAACCAAGATATGTGCTACCCATTGGCTATTTACTAAGCCTGCAGTAACCAGGATTCTCAACAAATGGAGTGAACTGAAACTCCACTTTGAACTTGCAAAGAAGAATAAACATTGCTATATGCCCGACATGCTATATGAAATGTTCAAGGATGAAAAAAATCAATTGTATCTAATGTATTTGAAATCAATCTTGACTGAAGTGCAAGTCGCAGTCAAAGCATTTGAAGGTGAAAAAAACGGATCCTGCTAAGTTGCTAAGTAGTCTAATACTGCTACTTCACTTAGTTGCTGTAGAGTATTGGTGCCAACAGTTCACGTAGACATCTTCAAAACTCGCATTGCTAATTTTGTGAACTATTCAGCGTATCTTGGTTACAACTTTGAGAATGGGATTAAAAAAGCAAAGTTCAGCAAGGATGAAGAAAATCTCTTACGCAAGCAGTGTGTCAACTTCACGGTTGTGTTGAGAAAAGAATTGCAGGACAGGCTGCCAATCAGCATAGAAATTCTGTAGCGAACAGCACTATTCAGTGTAGATGAGACTCTAAGAAGTGTCAAGAGCAATGAAATTGTTCAGGTTGCTGAATTGTTGGGATATTCTCCTGACAAAATAGACAGCATATTTACTCAATGAAAAAAAATTCAGTTTGTGAAGTGTGACCCACTTCACAAACTGAATTTTTTTCCACCTGACACTGTACTATTTTGGGCTGAGGTGAACAAGTTTCGAGATGCAGCAAACAGTAATCCATATTCTGACCTGTGTGACTTGGTTATAACAGTATTATATTTACCTCATTCAAATGCCCAAATTTAAAGAGTTTTCAGCCAGATGAACATTGTGAGGTTGAAATTATGAAATTGTATGAGCCTACCTACTTTGAATTCAATACTGAGAGTGAGATATGGCCTCAGAACTGTCGGAAAATCTTGTCACTCGTATTGTTTGCTGGACACAGTGACACGTTTAATTAGGACAAATGCAGCTTATTCTTTCAAAAAGCCACAAAACAGCTCTGAATCCTCCGCACCATCTGTCTCTTCATCTTTTGCGATGCAGCAGACAACAGACATTGTTGATGATGGCAAAGATGATGAGGATGAAGAATGGCTGTGGGGAGAAAGTGACATTTAATTTTGTTGATGTAAGATTTCCATATCTTTTCAGTTAAAACTTAAATAGCAATGTTATTTGGAAATAATATAATATTTTTTAATTTCTCACAAATTTTTATTTGAAGCATTTGACAGTTTTTCTTGTGCACATATTTGTCTTTCCACTAATTTCTTTTTTAATCTTTCTAAATATCTTCCATCTAGAAGATCTGGGCTTCTTGCTTTATACTAATAATATATCATTTCTTCCTTAACTTCAATAGTCCATTTATCATCTTTATGGATCTTTTTTGCCCTGTCAGTTTTTGTGTTTTTTATGGATTTCGTCCTCCTTCTACAACAGGGGCACCACATTCCCTCTGAGCCTGTCAAAGTGTGTGTACTAGGATTGGGTACTTTTTTTATCCTTGGACCAGTGCACTGACTGTATTTTTTTAACTTAATGTTCTGCATGCTATGGGTGGCACAGTAGCATAGCAATGTTGTTGCCTTACAGTAACTGGTTCCCCAGTTCGATTCTTGCTGGGGCACTTTCTCTGTGGAGTCTGCATGTCCTCCCTGTGTTCACATTGGTTTCTTCCTACTGCTCTAGTTTCCTTCCACTTTCCAAAGACATGCAGTAGGTGGACTGGACACTCTAAATTGGCCATAGGTGTGAGTGTGCATGTTAGTGTATGGTGTGAAAGAACTGCCACAGCAGGGCTAGCCACCTGGTGGTGTAAAGCTTGGCTCTAGATGATTGCAGTGTCGAAGTGACACCCTGACTCCATGTGGAAAAATGGGAAATAAGGGCTGTGGATGGATGGATGGATGGATGGATGGATGGATGGATGGATGGATGGATGGATGGATGGATGGATGGATTTGAAAATAATGCACTTTATAGGTTCATAGGTGTACTAGGCAAATGGCCCTGGAGTCTTTACAAGCCTAGCCCATAGAAGTGTTGGTTCATGCCCAGGATGTACAGGTTAATCTGGCACATGAGTAGCTTGGTATTGTGTTCCCCAGAAATGTCAGTGTGCTGCCAGAAATGTAGGGAGCTGTTAACATATAACTGATACTTTCACCTAAACATATCTAGATAATTATATGAAAGTAGAGCTGTCAGTGTACCATCTTAGCAGTAATGTGTCTGAGCAACTCTGAAAATATGAAGCAGTAACATCTGCATCTTGGACAGTTTGTATGTAAGATACAGCTCATGTATATAATGATCTAGCAAAATCCAATTGCACAGTATAAGGACATTGGGTAGTGTAATAATACATGTAAGGGACATATAACTGCAGTTAATAGGAATGTAGTGAAAATTAGAAGGATATATAAGTTGTTAATTGAGCTATCATTTTCCACCCTACTGTATGTGCATAAAAAATGCAATTCCACACCTCAGTCGGTATATCAAATCTCAAACTATTTGTTGGGACATATGTCCTATTGGTTTATAAATATTTGCATTTATTTCTATGCATGTGCCCTGTTAAAATACTACAATATTGGTGGCCTGTTGCCATCAATTCAACCTGCATGCTGTTGTAATGTCCACTATTGTTCTATATATGCATGTGTTATGCTTGCTTTTCAACTGTTGAAAATCTGGTGTGTTGGGTTAATGAGAATGCTTCTGCATGCTGTTATAACTAATTGGGAATGCTATTGACTGTTACTAACCCATATCTTTATTAAACCCTCCAAAACATAGTTCGTATTGGGAAGGCCGGTCCCAGCTGACCCATCTGTCCCACCTCAGCTGGCCATAGCACCTGGCACCAGCAGGTCCGGTGCCCAGCCTAGGACCTCCTCCTCCATTGGCCCTGTGCCACCTTTGGGTGGAAGCACTGCAGGGGATGGGGCTCTGCCCCCCCGTGCAAGCATGGGCAGAGGAGGGCCACCTATCACCCTTCAAACAGTCTGGGCTGTGTTGCGTAGAGAGATTAAAGTTCTGTTTCAGAACCTTTACACTAGCTTGACGCACAAGTGGCACAACTCCGGGGTCAGCCTGCCCCTCCTAAACAGCCCCCAGCATAGCCACCCTCTGGGCTGTGAAGGTGCAGTGGTGACTGCCCATGGGTGGGGACCTCAGTCCCACTGTTTCCATCTGTGGGCTCATGGGCTTGCGATTTCCAAACATCCCTCCCCATCAAAGGTGTTCACCCACCACGTGTCATATACTGCCCCTGTATGCATCTTGTTTGTCTTGTCTGTTTACCTCCCCAACCTACCTCCCCAAATATACCTACTTCCCTTACCCCACATTCCACTCTCACCTGAAAAAAAAAAAAGTGCAATCTGCTCCCAAAAAAAAATAATGCCCCATACATAGCTGCCCATTTTGCACACATGTCCACTGGACACATAAAATGTAATTTAATTGGCATTACAACATACTTTGTTGTCCTCACCCCTCTCTCAGGGGTTGAAGGTTTCATATCTACCTCCAAATTTATTCCATATGCACAGCTGTTGCTGTTAAAGAAATGGGCAGCTATGGACCTTCCATACACCTGTCCTGCACATCCCGAGCTACTTTCCATACTGTCTTTCCCTTTTTGTTCCCCTTTTTCACCACTTTCCTATCTCCCCATTTTTCTTTTCTTTCAAAGAAATGAGCGTGGGGGTTAGCGGGAGTAAGCACTATTAAGCAGTAGTTAGCTGGTTTGTGCGAGTGTGCGTTTGTTTGCGCTTAGCTAAGCATTGCTAAGCATTGTGCAAACCCGCGCAAACCTGATTACAACTGTTTAAAAGTGCCTTAGTCACTCTGTATGTAAGGGCCCTTGTTCTCCTCAGGAGCAAAATAAAACACATCTGTCAGTCTCGAACCTTGTACACACTACACAACATAAAGTACCACTAAGCCATGGTAGATATACAACAAATTGGTGCTGAAATAAATATATCATGCATCAGAATGAGTGAATATAAAAGAAAAATAGGAATGTCATACCACACAACTTGTTCTGTGGATCTTCACCAACAGTTGCTGTGGGACTACATTACATGACTGTGATAAGAGAAGCAGCCATTCTAGCAGGAAATAATGTTACATCATCACTTTACAACCCCACACAGTATCACAGCAGGACAAACACTGGCATATCTGTTTAGGGCAGAGGCCATACCTCCCAACTGTCCTTAATTTTCAGGGATGTCCCTGATTTTGACACAAATTGTATCTCTGTTCCTCTGAATCCCTCCTAAAACTACTGACTTTGGCCAGAAAGGTGGTGAATTACACTTAATGAATAATGACAATAATTAAGAGTTAAACACTTCATTTACTTCAGAAGAGGTGCATTAATTCATATGCTCTGATTCTCTCAATGTTTCAACTTAATGGCACTAATATTTTAAAGGTGTCCCTGACTTTTCCTTTACTTTTCCCTGAGTCTGTTCAAATATATACCTGAGCATTTGAGGTGTCTGGCAGAGGCAGAAACACAGAGGCATATCAGCTTTTCTGCTGTTACACACTGTGCAAATAGCTTTGGAAGGAGTTTCGGAAGCATACCCTTATGTAGGAATACGACACTCAAATACAAATGGATGTAGCCATGTACTGGTAGCAACCAACTGTAACAATGCCATTGCTCTATTGCTGAAAAGGCCTGTGTGGTGCACAGACAAAAAATAACAGGCTATTCTCTGGCTACCATGTGGATAGTTCCACATTTGGGAGTTACGCAGACAGACTACTTGCCTTGATAAACTAACATGTAGACAGCAATCCTGTAAGTCCAGCAAGATAAAATCCACACAATAATACTTATGCTCTGTGTACTTCTGCACCCCTACCCAAATGTAGAATATACCTGTGTGTGCAGGGTCTACCAAGGATGTAGGTAAGCATACTCACAGTACTGAAATGTGTCCAATTTTTCTGAGCAGCTTGTGCTAATGTCAACACTAAAAAAGCACAAACTGTTTAGAACTGAGTAAATGAATATTCACAGTATAGCAGTTCACAAACAATTCTTGTGCCAAAGGAATACATCTCAATAACTAGATTTGTATGGCAGTTCATTGTAAAAGTTGAAAAGAAAGTACATCTTTCCATATATCTTGGGGTAGCATTTTGAGGGGTGAGTACATTTCTACACTGACAAGTGGGTACTGGAAGCAGCAACATTAGGTCTGAGTACAAAATTTACATCTCTGGCTACACCCCTGGCTTTTGATATAAGAACTATACTAACCATCTGTCTTAAACAATGATGTCCACAGCAAACAAGGATGATCTCCATCTTGGAAAGCTGAAAGGGCCACGCCTACCTGAGTTAGCAATTTATAGTACTGGGTTGCTATGACAGTGATTACTGCAATTACTACACAGCAGGCTGCATGCAATTAGCAAATGGTGGCCACTAATTGGTGCAGAGGCCATCACATGCTCATGTGCAAATACCTACAAAAGCAGGCTGCAATCTCTGCCAACAAACTCAATCACTCTATTGCAGAGACTGACAGAGAGAGAGACAGAAAGAGAGAGAGAGACAGAGAAAAGGAAAAAGAAAAATAAATATTACCAAATCATACAAAGGAAAGGTATGTGACACATATGTATTTACTGGCATGTAGTAGATGTTATTGAAGAATAGTCTACATAATGTGAACCATTCATATGTGGCAGCAGTACTTATTTATGCATAGATGTTCTGCTTAACTACTTCTATGGACAATACAGTGTGTACCTGTGGGCAGTGGGACATACCTGCGAAATGTGTAGCTCAGCATTAAATGTCAAAGATCTGATCCATGTTATCTGCGTTCTGTACAGTAGTGTGGCCAATGGCTATTGGGGGGATTAGTGCTGCCATTATATAAACTTGGGTGTGACTGAACAACACATGTATGAGAGTCATATTAAAGTGTAGCTTAGCATTGGCAACTGCTGTAGCAGTCTAGTATGCTTATCTAGCATTTATAGCCATATATACCCCCCTAATGTTAATGTGTGTTCATATGTGACACCTGTTTATGTTGCAGCAAGGCCCAACAGTTCAGCTGTTAGGTCCAGGGACATACAACAGTGTGGACCTTGTGTGTGTATGCCACACACATACGGAGAAATATATATGTGTCATATATATTCACATCTGTATATGTGCATAGAGCAGGGGATATATTGCAATTGTTTGTGAAGGGTGGAGATATATATGTTGGTGAAGGTTAGTATGCGCATATTTGTATGTAGGTGTTAGTGTGTGATGAACAAGACAGCATACAGTGCTGGTATATGACATGTGGTGGTTAAACACTGTGTGTGGTTTGTTCAATTTGCAATGTTGAAGCCAGTGCAGCCTGCTAAAGCTACCTGGGCTGTAAACACCTTCAATGCATTTATCCCAAGACTGTGCGATTTTATTACATTACTGTACACCTCACATCTTTTGTATAATTGATATTCTCACTATGAAAGGTGAAATGTATATGGGCCTACTTATATATGTATATGTACACCAATGGATGTATATATATATATATATGTATATATATATATATATATATATGTATATATATATATATATATATATATATATATATATGTATATATATATATATATATATATATATATATATATATATATATATATATATATATATATATATATATATATATATATATATATATATATATATATATATATATATATATATATATATATATATATATATATATATCTCATACACACCTACATCTACTTGTTTCAATAGATTCTCTGTACTGTTAACTGACTGTGATGGTCACTATGTTTGTGAATATGTCAAAGATATGTATCTGTGGGATAGCTTAGTGGGAAACTGTTTATGTCATGGTATTATGGGTCCTTGCTTTGTTCCTAGCAAAAGCTGTGTATTCTGTAGCTAGGCAGAAAAAGTGCTATTGCATACAGTGTGATTAAGTCCCTTGGTTTTAACTAGGGTGTGTCATTGGAGGCTAAAGCACTACATCTATGATTATTGATTGTTACTGATGTTGAATCCAGATCCTGTGTGTACTGTAGTACTACATGAAGCTCTGGGCCTGTACAGCAAAGTATGGTGTATGCCCACATTGCTTGCATCCACTGTTTTGTGTTGTCCCTGTATTCATCACAGATTACATTTCTCAAGATTAAGGTTGTGTAAGTACTGACACACAGTACTGTATAGTACACACTGAAAGCTTATTTGGGTTGTCATACCTTTGTGTCCTGTAATTATGTCTGATGTGTGTGTGGGTATGTCTGTAACATGTCCTTTGACATATGTGTGGTAAAACATATAACTGCGTATCTAGCAACATTCATAGTGTACTACAGCAGTATGCGACCTATATTCCCAATTGTGCACATATTTTGGACACGGGTTTGCCATTAACAAGTTGTGTGGTATAATAATAACACATTTACTGGACCTTACACTCATTGTGATGGATGATATATTTCTTTACACATCAGCTTGATGTATATCTGCTGTGGCTAGGTGGTGCATCGTGTTGCATACAGTGTGCCAGGTACTCTTGTATAGTCTTATATAGTGATTTTATTTTGTTGCTGTGCAGAACATGGTTCATTAGATTGAGAGTGAGTGAGGCACTTCCAAGCAGTTGTGGGGTGATCAGTGATAAGTGGCAGTTAAAGTGTTTCACTCTCGGTTAGCTAATAGGTTACTATATATGGCAGTTCAGTGATATATGTGTTGTATAATGTTAAATGTGCCATATGACTTGCTCAGTCATATTTTCGTATTTATGTCTTCCAGTGATCATGGTGCATCACAGGAACCCCAGTTACAGTAGTGCTGAAGATGACATAATTACCACCAGTATGATTCAGCACTACAGTGTCATGTTCTCACGAACCAGCCAGGACCAGCAGGAGCATACTGCAATGTGGCAAGATGTTGTCCGCAGGGTAAATGAAGTAGGCCTGCATAACCAGACATATGAGCAGGTACGCCACCACTGCTGTGATCTTCTCAGACATGTCCGTCAGTGTGCTGCTGATGTGCGGAGACAACAGCTTGCAACAGGAGGTGGTGTTAATATCCACCCCCCCTCACCAGAGTGGAGGAGCTGCTCCTGAGCCTGGTGGCACATGCCCAACAACAACAGCAGCAGACATACACCATGAAGGAGGTTGGAGCCACCCAGCAAGCACACATGGAGCATGCAGGTAACATGGCATATCTGTAGACTACTGTTATCTGTATTGGTAGATCATGCATATGTGAAATGTGGAGTGTGTCGTTAAAAGATGTGGAGCCTGTTGTTGTGCAATACTGATCATTTGGAACATAATCTGTAGCCCTGTAAATGTAAACTGTTGTTGTACTGTAAGATTGCAAACACACAGTAGTAATGCCACAGCTGTGGCCGCTGACAAACTGTCTCATCTCTATGTAGGGCCCTCTAGGGTGACATCAAGGCAGCGGACATATCCTGGTGAGTGTGTTCTGCATTTATTATTGTAAATAAAAAGTGCATGTCATAGTTAAGGTGTAGGCCATGTACACATGTAACACACCTACCCATAATGCATGCTGTGCATGTTTGGTGTAAGAACATCGATGTTTGTGCTGTGACTGAAACCTGGTTCAAGGCTCCTGAGAGCACCCCAGCACTATCAGGTTATACCTCATATCATACGTTCCGGCCCCAAAATCCGGACCGAACTACAAAAGGAGGGGGAGTATCCATATTCATAAAGGATACCCACACCTCCAGGTTAGTGGCAACGCACGAAGCATCGGAGACCATCCAGGTGCAATTAACCATAGGTAAAACTGCCCTACAGTTTGTAACATGCTACAGACCACCTTCTCAAACTCAGGAAACCCACACAGCCTTCCTGAAGACACTGGAGAGTATAAATGTCTCTCCAAACACCATCATATTGGGTGACTTCAACTACCCAAACATAGACTGGGAACATTACTCAAGCCCCAACACCCTAGCCCAAAGGTTCCTTGAGTTCATAAACTCAAATGCTATGGAACAACTAGTCACCATTCCCACAAGAGGAGAAAATATACTAGACCTGATCATCACAAACATGGGGACAAAATGCTCCACACTGGAAGTATATCCCTCATTGGTGAGATCAGACCATAAATTAATCTCACTGGAGATCCACATCCCGCTCCCACCCCAGCAAAAGACCACAGTGAAGAACTTCTCAAAAGCAAACTTCACACTTCTTAAGACTGAGTGGTATCCTTCAAGGCCCCAAGCCAGTGGAAACCACAACCCACGCTGCTGAAACCCTTACAAATGCCTTCTACGAGCACCTCCAGGAATGTATGGATCAAGCAATCCCTAATAAAATCAAGACCTTTTCCACCAAAGGCAGGCCGGTCTGGTGGACTCCAGCCATAAACAAACTCTACAACAAGAGGAGAAAGCTACTACATGACAGAGCAAAATCCCTAAATGGGAAGGCATCTCTGATCAATACTAGCAAAAACTACGATCACTCATAAAATCATCCAAGGCCAACTTTGAGAGAAAAATCGCTAATGACACAAAAGACAATCCTAAAGCCTTCTTTAGCTATGTTAGAAACCTGGGTGGAAACTCCCAGATATGCTCAGAATTAGTCCAAAATGATAAAAAAATCACTGAACCCACAGACATTGCCAACATACTGGCAGACAGGTTCAGTGCAAATTTCTCCCTCCCCCCCAAAAGGAGAAATATCTATCCCACCAGAGTCTAGCCTTCCAAACATATCAGATGCCCAGGTGAGAGCTGCTCTCTCTAAAGCAAAAAACACAGCATCAATGGGACTGGACGGTGTCCCCGGCTGTGTGCTACACGAACTCAATGAGGAACTAAACCCACACATAAGGCTGCTGTTTAATCTTAGCCTTACTGCAGGATACGTACCCAAAGAATGGCGACGGCAACTGTGGTCCCACTCCACAAAGGCGGTGCTTCTATGGACCCTGAAATTACCGCCCCATAAGCTTGACGAGCCTTGTCTGCAAAGCTATGGAGAGGATCATAATGGAACTCATAAATAAAGACATTGGGGACCTACAGACACTGGATCCTACCCAATTTGGCTTTGTCAAGGGCAGATCCTGCCTCTTGAACTTGGTCGACTTTTTCGAAACAGTCACTAAGGCCATTGATGAGGGTAAGGCAGTTCACACAGCCTACCTTGACCTAGCAAAAGCATTCGACACAATACCCCACTCGGGCATCATAGAAAAGCTCACCAGCTTAGATGTAAACCCATATGTCACAAGATGGGTTGTAAACTGGCTCAAGGACAGAACACACAGGGTTAGAGTTGCTGGTGCCATGTCAGACTCTAAGCGGGTCACGAGCGGTGTCCCACAGGGCTCAGTCCTGGGCCCCTCTTGTTCGGCATTTATTTTTCTGAAGTGCAGGCAAACATAGGGGGATTGTGGCTGACAAAATTTGCAGATGACTGCAAACTGGGCACCATAATTGACACTCCATCAGACACAGACATCCTCCAGAAAGGTCTCATAGAAATGGATAACTGGTGCCAGAGCCATGGCCTTAAGCTAAATGCCAAAAAATGTATAGTCATACCCTTTGGGAAAAACAAGGTAACCCCTAATTACCACATAGGTGGTAATCCATTAAACATGGAAGAAGTTATCAGGGACCTGGGGACCCAAGTTGACAGTAACCTCTCTTTCGACACTCACATTGCCAAAGTGGTTAGGAAGACCTTCTACATTGCCCACCTGATCATGAAGGGATTCACATCCAGATCAGGAGAGGTCATTGTACCCCTGTACTCTTCACTTATCAGACCAATGATTGAGTACAACGCCCATTCGAATGTACCTTACCCGACACCTGCAGCAGTTGGAAAGACCCCAAAAGTTCCTCACCAAAAGGATAAAGGGGCTCAAACATATGTCATACGATGCCCGACTGAAGAAACTCCAGCTCTATTCAGTCGCATACCATCTGCTCAGAGGTGATCTGTGCCTGACATACAAGGCCATGTCCAACCCGGAATTAATGGACATGCTCCACCTCAAAAAATCCAAATCCACCAGAGCCACAAGAGCAAAAGACTTAAACCTCAACACGGATATAAATAGGACGTGCTGGAGGGACAGATTCATCACCCAGAGACTCCCTACACTATGGAACAGAATCCCAGTCCATGTGAGGCAGAGCCCCTCACTGACTCTGTTCAAGAGAAATCTTGACGAGTGGATGGGAGATCGTAGGTTTACCCCAGGAATCATCTCTGTATCATTGCTGGACAGAGGCACAGCAAACTAATGGGTATAGTATTCTCATCCTAAGGGGTGGTGAAAGCCACACACACTCTGGCTAGGCTTATAAATGCCCTAGGGCAGATAGCCTAGTATGAACCTATGAACCTATGAACCTAAGAGCACGCACATCTCACTAATGTGATTAGCTGCCTCAAACACATGCAATACCCAGACCATCTCAAACAAATATGGCTAGACTGTAGTGAACATTGGATAGGCACAGTTGATACTCAACATGCACATAACATAGACATCTATGTCATACACAGAGCATTTTAACATTCTACACATAAAGGATTCCCAAACCCTCTGTAAAGACACACTCCAGTATCCAAAATCTCATCCACACATTACACATAATATACCTGAGGGGTAGAGGCCTATCATGGGGCATTTAAGCACTCTGCAACACACTACACATTCATGTCAGGGAATGCTCCTTATTGGCCTCCTTACAAACAGATGTAACAACTGGTTGTGAAATGGTGAATGTAGCCAAGGTAGTACAGTTCCGGTACAGCATGGGTAGTGCTGGTTTGGGAAACATTTGTAGCCTTGAGTGACCACATGATACTTCATGATGATGGCCTGTGGTACTATACCCCATCTATTTATTGTAACGACAGTACTACACATAGCTTTCATTGCTATACACCTTAATGTTACGTGTGTGCACACATATGCACCTCTAAACAATATGCATACCAATCACGATTTGCACAACTGACACATATATGTCTTGTGATGCTATTGAGTGGCTAGGTCATATGACACACATTGGGTATGTGTTGTGTTTAAATATGCAGTTGTGTTTTAGCATGCCATGTCATGGATGACACTGGCATGTCCACAATATGATCTACACTCACCATAAGTACCATACATTGGGTATGTGGCCATATGGTATTCCATCAATTATCCATGCACCACTGATGATGTTGTGTGAATACTCATCATGCATGTGCTAAAAATGTGTCTACAATTATTTGCTAAAACACAGAGGCTGTAATCAGCATTGGATACCTATCTGACATACAGATACACATCCAGCCATGGTATGTACACCTGTTTGTTATGGTGCACAGTACATTACAGAGTTTGAATGCCTGCACAGCAATGGTGTATCCATGTATGCATTGTGTTCCAGGGGGAGGCCCATTACCTAATAACAAAACACATGCATCAAAGCCATGTATACTGTTAGTAACAAGGACTGTCTACACTTGCACTGCATGCTGTTGAGCAACACATGTCCAGCATGCTGACATGTGTGATATGACTGTTTTGCTTGTGATACTGTACCCTACCATCATCTGCTATTGTGTATGTTCTGAGATTGCTGGTGTTGTGTGTGTCTTCTTTAGGGAGGAGTGTATTTTTGTGTGTGTGCATGTGTGCATGTGTGCATGTGTGCATGTACGCATGTGTGCATGTGTGCATGTGTGCATGTGCGCATGTGGGCATGTGCATATGTGTGCATGTGTGCATGTGGTCTGACATCATGTTCAGGTCTTAAAGTGTGATTCCTGTTTTCCTCTCACAGGTGCCGAGGTGGGGCTGGTTCAGTACAGCAGGGAACCTGATGTCACTGAGACAGACAGTGATGATGAGGATAGGTGTGTTGAGATAGAGGCAGGTTTGTCAGGGTCTGTTGTTGAGCCACAAATTGACAGTACACAAGTCTCCACCCCATCTATGCACGCAGTCATACTGCCTGTACATCCATCATCGCCATTGCCCTTAGCTGAGGGACAGTGTACGGTTGGCACTGGCCAGGACAGTGTGGTATCTATGGCACATGTATCAGGACACAGCAGCCATAGCCAGATGTCTGGAACAGTACCACATAGGCAGATGCCCAGGGGTTTTCATCAGAGCACTGCTGGTCATCATGCCCCTGGCAGACTTGCCACACCTCTTTCTACCACATGCATGTTCCAGGCTGTCATGAAGGCACAGACATGAATGGAGCAGTACACCAGACAGGGACTAAGGGCACAGAGGGCTCATAACACCTCTGTAAATGACAGTATCTGTGACCTAGCAGGTGCCATATGTAATTACACTGAGATCATTGATAGACATTGGGGTGAGACATTGGATGTCCTCCACAATGTCATGTCCATGTGTCAGGACAGTGCGGGATGGTTGAGACATCGATGTGGACATATGCCAGCAACATCAGCAGCTGGAGGTCGCCGTGGACGTCCAGCAAGTCACAGCCGCTCCCGTAATTCCAGTACCAGCCCCAGCAATGTTGGGGGGGGCTGTCCATAGACCATCCTAGAAGACCACATGCACGTGGCTCTGGCCAGTCCCAGCAGGGACCTGGATCCAGTGGACATATGTCAACCTCTTCGGATAGTACCCGGTCTGGATTAGTACCTGATACTGTCTTTAGGACCCCTGCCAGGCACAGGTTCCGTATCCATGGCTAGAGACAGTGATCTGTAAAGCCTGCCAGGTACAGTCTGTAGCTGTCTCACAAATCCCCGTATATGGCAGCCACATGGTGGAATTGTGTGCATGCAGACACACACACATAAACCAGAAACCTAGGGCAAGCACATACCCACACACATTATATCAACATTGGCCCATAACAGTACTCATGGCCCTCACACACACATGTTGATTGTATGGCTCAGTATAGGCCTCTGGCAAACTAACAACACACCCTGTGCATATGATGAAACCTGTGCCACCTCCTGTCATCTGTAATATTGATGCAGGAATAGGCTAACATGGTGCTGATGCACAGGGTGACTTTAATAAAGTATAGCAATGGTTGAATGTGTAGCATGTTGTCAGCAGTAAAGTGTAATGATATCCTTGAAGGTGTAGCTGAGCAGGTATGATGCATTAAAGCTGTAATTAGCAATGTTGTATTGTTTCCACCAGTGTTTATTCCAATTGTGTTTTGTTTGCCCATGTGCCACTTGGCTGATGTGTGTAGTTGTGTCAGCATGTGTTATATAGTGGACAGTAAGTGTGGGGTGTGTGCAGCACAGGTTTGCAGGTGTACATTTGTGAACATGGTGGAGGTGCACTGTCTGCATGTACGTGCATATTGGACACATGAGCAGGGTGACATGCCCTGTATTGGCCAATTTTAACACTCCATACTTTCTATTGGTGGCCAATATGCATTGTACTACACACATTTTGGAACTTGAGTACGTATGTGTGTGTGTGTGTGTGTGTATGACACAGGTTGACACTGTGCTGTGGGTGATGCTGTTGTTGCTATCTGTCATTGGTTTGCATTACTAAGGTTAACACTGTCCCAGCTGCATAATCCTTTATTAATGCACACTGTTCACCTACAGGGTTGCATGGATCGTGCTATCACAAACACAAGAAATTTTCACTTATACAGTCAAAGTGCATTAGTCTCATGGACCCCTGCTATAAACTAAATATATAATAGGAGGTGTGAAGTTGTACCAAAGAAGAGTTACATACCAAGAAGGGATAATCTTTCTGGTCAGTATCATTGAGAAAATACAATCCCTCAATAAACATACAAGGTAAGCTTCAAAATATAAAATGGCAAGGATTTCAAAGACAACACTAAAGCTTTCTTCAGTGTTGTTCATAATCTACAGGGGAAATCTCAGATCCAGTCACAGTTAATGTAAATGATCACAAAGTACACTTATCTGACTGACATTACCAATTCCTTGTCAGACAGACTGAATGTGGATTTTACCACCTTGTCATTACACAAGGGCCACATTTCCAGAACTGAAGAATGTAAAACCTGATGATTCTCAGACACTCTAGTTAAAACATCTCTTTAACAAAGTACACACCGCAGTGGCAATGGTACTGGACAGTGTCCCTAGCTGTGTCATACACAAGCTGACATATGAAGTCACCACTCACCTAAATGCTCTGTCCAGATGCAGCCTCTATACAGGTCACATACTTGTGGAATGACACACGGTAATGGTGTTCACAGTGCACAAGGGTTGAGCTACATCTTCTTCTTCTTCTCCTTTCAGATGCTCCCATTAGGGGTCGCCACAGTACATCATTTGTTCCTGCCCTCTGCATCTTGCACTGTCACACCATCCACCTACACGTCCTCTCTCACCACATACATAAACCTCATCTTAGGCATTCCTCTTTTCCTGTTACCTGGCGGCTTCATCATTAGCATCTATTTCACAATATACTCTGCATCCCTCCTCAGCACATGTACAAACCAACTTAATCCTGCCTATCTGGCATGATCTACTAACCCACAAACCTGGCATAACCCTCTAATATACTTATTCTTAAACCTGTCCACCCTCATCACACCCAGTGCAAATGTTAACATAAATTGATTAAGGGTAGAACTACAACATGTCCTGGAAACTCTCACCCTATAAGCCAGACCAATGTTATCTGGAAGGCTATGGACCACAGCATAATGGAACTCATTAACAGAGACATTATGAACCTGCAAACACTGCATCATACCCACTAAGGTTCTCTAAAGGCCAGATCATGGCTCCTACACCTAGTAGACTTCAAGCCAGTCAACATGGCTATAGGTGAGGGAGGGGAGGTCAACACAGCCAAGCTATAGCTCATCAGCAATTCATACCCATTCCACATACTGGTATTATACATAACCTCAACAGACTGACCATAAACGATTGTTAGATGATGGCTTGACAACTGACACACAGATGTAGGACACAAAGTAACATTTGCAGCCTCCATGTACTATTCTATGCCAGTAACAAGCGGTATTCACCTGCACTCAGTCCTAGGACCACTCCTGTTTGGCATATAGCTTTCTTAGGTACAAGCAAACACAGTAGGGATATGTCTGCCCACGTTTGCTGACAATGCATACTGTGGGCTACACTTTATTCTCCAGATGACACACACATCTTCCAAAAGGGTATCATACAGACAGATACCTGGTGTCAAACTCATGCTGTAAAGCTATAAGCCAAAGAAAGCATAGTTATCCACTTTTAGAAAACAAAGTATCCCCAGAGTAACACATAGGTAGTAGCCCCCAAAATGAGGAACAGGTACTAATGTATACATAGAGCCATCTGTTAAGTCATCTCTCCTTTGATAATCACATTACCAAAGGGTTTTGGAAATCCCTCTGTGGAGCACATAAGCAATAAAGAGTTTGCATGCAGATCCACAGAGGTTGTTGCACACCTATAATGATTAGTCATCTTTGCCAGACTTTGCTTGCTTTGGAACAGGTTTCAAATATACCTCAAGCATAAACCCTCACTCACACTCTTCAATAGAAACCATGATGAGTGTATGTGAAACGGAAGACGTAGCCCAGGGATCAATGCAGTGGCTAAGTTTGTCACAAGCATACAGAAGTGACCTAAGGTCTGGAAAGTGCCAGCATGCTCTGGCAAAGAAAACAGATACATTCATGGAGAAAGCAGAGTACCCACCTATGAAATACTTGCGGTCACATGTAAGTATATAGATTTGCCCCACAGCTACCTTACATGTGTAATGCACATGCAGTTGTCATTGTGATATGTCATACACTAGGAAAATCAAAGCCCACTCCCTATTGGCCAACGGTGTCATACACCTGGAGCACACACACAGTCAGCAAGTGCGAGATTCAAATGCTTTTCTAATTACATTATGATACTACAGCAGTATGTATTTACACGATGCGCTATACACATTACTGGGCTTTTATCTTTTCACAGGTATATTTGTAGGATGGTGACATCATCAGATTTGTCAAAGATGAGTATACCACTTTTAAGGTGTGTGAGTAGTCTGCAAAAAGGTGGCTCCTCCCCAGGGGGGCTCATATATACACAGTTGGCAAATGCAGGATTCAAACTCCTACCTAAGTACATTATGATAATGCAGCAGTATGCATTTGCATGACACACTATACACATTACTGAGATTTTAGCTTTCCACGGGTATATTTGTAGGATGGTGACATCATCAGATTTGTCAAAGATGAGTATACCACTTTTAAGGGGTGTGAGTAGTCTCCAAACAGGCTGCTCCTGTTCTGGGAGACACACACATTTGTCAAGTGCTGGATTCAAATCCCTACCTAGCTACATTATGATACTACAGCACTACACACTTACATGACACGCTATATACATTACTGGGATTTTATCTTTCAACAGGTATATTTGTAGGATGGTGACATCATCAGACTTGACAAAGATGAGTATACCACTTTTAAGGTGTGTGAGTAATCTTCAAAAAGGTTGCTTTTCCCCAGGGACACACACACACACACACAGTTAGCAAGTGCAGGTTTTAAACTCCTACCTAACTGCATTATGATACTACAGCAGTATGCATTTACACAATGCACTATACACATTACTGGAATTTCACCTTTCCACAGGTATATTTGTAGGATGGTGACATCATCAGACTTGACAAAGATGAGTATACCACTTTTAAGGTGTGTGAGTAGTCTCCAAAAAGGTTGCTCCTCCCCCGGGAAACACACACACTCACAATTGGCAAGTGCAGGATTCAAACCCCTACCTAATTACATTATGATACTATAGCAGTACACATTTACATGACACGCTATACACATACTGGAACTTTATCTTTCCACAGGTATATTTGTAGGATGGTGACATCATGAGACTTGACAAAGATGAGTATACCACTTTTAAGGGGTGTGAGTAGTCTCCAAAAAGGTTGCTCTCTCCCCAGGGAGAGACAGGCAAACACACCCACACACACACACACACACACACACACACACACACACACACACACACACACACACTCACACACAGTTGGCAAGTGCAGTGTTCTTAATCCAAACTAAGTATGTCTTTACACTTCAGCAAGCAATATGGAGTTACAGGGTGCAATATAGACATTATTTGCTGACAGTTTGCACAAAGGTTTTTTTCACATTTGCTAACCTCAGCAGGCTTATCATACTAGGTGTATTGTGAGTGTATTGTATGCATAGGCCATGACCATATCATATATGGGTTGATGCACCACATGCTGGCACACACAGGGTCAAACCTTGAGTAGCATCTTATCATCACCTACATGATACTGCAATATAACAGAAAGATGATAAACTTCAACAATTGGCTGAGCTTCTGGTGTCATTCAAAGGGGATCCAGTCTCTGTCTGCCTGTGATGACATGATAGACAAGCCTTGTTGCTTCACTACAGATGGTTTGCACCTGTCGCCCCTATGCTTCTGAATACTGGCCAAGACTCTTGCTGTTCCCATATTACCTCTTTTAGGCAAGGCTGAAAGGTTCATAGGTTCATAGGTAGATACTAGGCTATCGGCCCTGGGGCCTATACAAGCCCAGCCAAAAAGGTACCCTGTCTTTTGCCACCCAAGAAATTTATTTTCCTGTGCCACTGTCGAGCAGAGACACAGAAGTGATCCCCAGGGTGAATTTTCTATTTCCATCCAATCATCAAGATTTGTCTTGAAGAGTGCTAATGAGGAGCTTTGTTTGATATAGATAGGTAGTTTATTCCGGAGTATGTAAATTCTCTGGGACAGGAATCTATCCCTCCGGCATGTTCTGTTTATTGTGGTGACAAGATTTAGGTTCCTAGAGCATACAGATTCATAGGTTCATAGGTAGGTACTACTGCCCAAGGGCATTTATAAGCCTAGCCAGAATGTGTTGGCTTTCGCCTTCCTTTTAAATTAGTTTCCTGGCCTCTGTCTAGCAGGACCACTAAAGTGATCCCAGGGGTAAATTTACAATTTCCCATCCACTCGTCAAGATTCCTCTTGAAGAGAGTCTGTGAGGGGCTCTGCCTAACATCAAATGGAATTCTATTCCAGAGCGAGGGAAGTCTCTGGGACAGGAATCTATCCCTCCAGCATGTCCTGTTTATTACTTTGCTGAGGTTTAATTCACTGGAGCATATGTCTCTAAGAGATTTGTTTTTCTTGAGGTGGAGCATGTCCATTAATTCCAGGTTGGACATGGCCTTATACGTCAGGCATAGATCACCTCTGAGCAGGCAGTAAGCAACCTAGTAGAGCTGGGATTTCTTTAGTCAAGCTGCATAGGGCATCTCTTTGAGGCCCATGATCCTCTTGGTGAGGTACTTTTGTGGTCTTACCAGCTGTTGCATGTGTCAATTAAGGTACATACCAAATGCGGCACTGTATTCTATTATGGGCCTAATGAGTGATGAGTAGAGGGGCACAGTGACCTCTCTTGATCTAGAGGTGAACCCTTTCAGGATTAGGTGGGCTTCATAGAAGGAATATCTAACCACTTTAGCAATGTGATTATCAAAGGAGAGGTTACTATCTACCTGGGTCCCCAGGTCCCTAATTACATTTTCCATACCTAGTGGATTACCACCTATGTGGTAATTCATGGGCACTTTGTTTTTTCCAAAGGGGATGACTATGCATTTTTTTGGCATTCAGCTTGAGGCCATGGTTTTGACACCAGGTATCTGTCTCTGTAAGACCCTTCTGGAGGATATCTGTGTCAGCTGGAGAGTCGCTTATGGCCCCCAGTTTGCAGTCATCTGCAAACTTGGTCAGCCATAGTCCTCCTGTGCTTGCCTGTACCTCAGGGAAGTATGTACTGAACAGGAGGGGTCCCAGGACCGAGACCTGTGGGATGCCACTTGTGACTGGTTTAGAGTCAGACATGGCACCCCCGCAACTTTGACCATGTGTGTTCTATCAGTGAGCCAGTTGGCCACCCATCTCGTGACATAGGGGTTAAGGTTCAAGCTGGTAAGCTTGTCTATGATGCCAGAGTGGGGAATGGTGCCAAAGGCCTTAGTGAGGTCCAGGTAGGCTGTGTGGACTACCTTCCCTTCATCTATGGCCTTGGTAACTGTTTCAAATAAGTCAACTAGGTTTAGGAGGCAGGATCTGCATTTAACAAAGCAGAATTGGGTAGGGTCCAGAGTCTGGAGGTTCCCAGTGTCTCTGTTTATGAGTTCCATGATAATTTGCTCCATAGCTTTGCAGACCAGGCTAGTCAGGCTTATAGGGCGATAGTTCCCAGGTTCTTTTGTGGCACCACCTTTGTGGAGCGGGATGACTGTTGATGCATGCCATTCTTTGGGTACATAGCCTGTGGTAAGGATGAGTCTGAACAGTGACTTTAGGTGAGGGTTTAGTTCCTTTTGGAGCTTGTGTAAGACTCAGCCTGGGACACCATCTAGTCCCACTGATGCTGTGTTCTTAGCTTTGGAGATGGCTGTTTTTACCTACATGTCCGTGATGTCTGGGGCTGTGCATTCTTCTGGGATGGACACAGGCCCATTTGGGAGTGGGGGGGGGGTGAAGTTTGCACTAAACTTGTCTGCCAGGATGTTGGCAATGTCAGTTGGTTCAGTGTATTTTTTGCCATTATGCAGTAGCTCAAAGCATATCTGAGAGTTGCCACCTAAATGTTTGATATAGCTAAAGAAGGCTTTGTAATTATCTTTAGATTCCTTGGCAATTTTTCTTTAGAATCTGGCCTTGAATGATTTTGTGAGCGATCATAGTTTCTTGCTAAAAATGATCAGTGATGCCTTTCCTTTTTGGAATTTTGCTCTATTATGTAGTAGTTTCCTCCTTCTGTTGTTTAGCTTATTTATGGCCAAAGACCACCAGACTGGTTTCCTCTTTTTAGAGGAGTGAGTCTTGGTTTTACTCGGAATGGTTCGATCCATGCATCCCTGTAGATGCTATATAATGCACTTGTAAAGGATTCTGCAGATTGGATAGGATTATCCTGTAGCAATGGGGCTTTGAAACTTTCCACTTCAGTCTTGAGAAGTGTGAAGTTTGCTTTTGAACAGTTTTTCACAGTGGTTTCCTTGACTGGGGGTGGGGTCGGGATGTGGATGTCCAGTGTGATTACTTTATGATCTGATCTTACCAGTGAGGGGTTTACTTCTGGTGTGGAACACTAATCCCCCATGTTGGTGATGATCAGTTCCAGTATGTTGTCACCTCTAGTAGGCATGGTAACCAGCTGTTCCAGGGTGTTTGAGTTTATAAACTCTAGGAAGCATTGGGCAAAGGAGTTTGTACTTGAGTAATTCTCCCAGTCAATGTTTGGGTGGTTGAAATCTCCTAATATCATGGTGTTTGGTAGGACCTTTATATTTTCCAGTGTTCTCAGGAATGCTGAGTGAGGGTCCTGAGACAAGATAGGTGATCTGTAGCAGGCTACAATCTGATAAGCAGCTTTTCCCACTGTTAGTTGCACTTGGATAGTCTCTGAGGCCTCGTGCTGTGCCACTAACCTGGAGGTGTGGTTATCCTTTATGAAAATGGATACACCCCCTCCTTTTGTATTTCGGTCTGGGTATTGGGGCCGAAGCTCTGAGAGATTGGGATTTCTTTAAGTGGAGCATGTCCAACAGCTCTGTGTTTGACATAGCTTTGTATGTTAGGCAGAGATCCCCTCTGAGTAGGCGATATGTGACAGAGTAAAGCTGAAGTGTTTTGAGACGGTCAGTGTAGGGCATGTATTTGAGGCCGCTAATCCTCTTTGTGAGGTATTTCTGTGGGCTTTTCAGTTGTTGTAGATGTCTTGTGTGGTACATACCAAAAGGGACATTGTACTCTATAATGGATCTAATGAGTGATGAGTAGAGGGGAACAATGACCTCTTTTTTTCTGCATGAGGA
Organism: Protopterus annectens; assembly: GCF_019279795.1. NCBI lineage: Eukaryota > Metazoa > Chordata > Ceratodontiformes > Protopteridae > Protopterus > Protopterus annectens. The sequence continues at coordinate 853,584,088 of NC_056726.1, read as the reverse complement.
ACCTTTTGTGATGAGGTGTGCCACGTAGAAGGATTTCCTGACTACTGTGGCAATGTGATTATCAAAGGAGAGTCTACTGACCACCTGTGTCCCAAGGTCTCTTATCACACTTTCAGTGTTAAGTATACTACCGCCTATGTTGTAGTTCATGGGTACAGAGTTTTTACCAAAGGGGATGACAATGCACTTTTTGGCATTGAGCTTGAGGCCATGGCCTTGACACCAATGATCTGTCTCAGTGAGGCCCTTTTGTAAGACGTCCACATCGTTAGTAGTTTCGATTATGGCTCTTAGTTTGCAGTCATCTGGGAACTTCATTAGCCAAAGACCTTTTGTGTTAGCCTGTACGTCAGGGAAGTAGATACCAAATAGGACAGGACACAGGACTGAACCCTGTGGTACTCCACTAGTCACTGGTCTGAAGTCGGACTTGGAGTCTGCTACTTTCACAGTGTGGGTTCTGTCAGTGAGCCAGTTGGCAACCCATCTTGTGACATAGGGATTTATACCTAGTTTAGTGAGTTTATCAATAATTCCAGAGTGGGGGGTGGTGTTGAAAACCTTGGCAAGATCTAGATAGGCTGTGTGAAGCACCTTACCCTTGTCTACGGCTTTGGCGACTGCTTCAAAGAAGTCTATCAGGTTTAGGAGACATGATCTGCCTTTTACAAACCCAAAATGGTTGTGGTCCAGAGTTTGGAGATTACCAATGTCTTTGTTTATAAGTTCCATGATGATACGTTCCATGGCCTTGCAGACCAGGCTCATCAGGCTAATGGGGCGCTAGTTCCCAGGGTCCATGGTGGCTCCCCCCTTGTGTAGTGGGATAACCGTCGCTGTGCACCATTCAACAGGCACAAAGCCTGAGGTGAGGTTATGATTGAACATGGTACTTAGGTGTGGTGCCAGTTTGTTCTGTAGTTCATGTAGAATGCAGCCTGGGATGTTATCTGGTTCCATGGATGCTGTGTCCCTGGCTTTGGAGAGTGGTTTTTACCTGTGCAGCCATGATGACAGCAACTTTGCATTCTTCTGGTATAGATATGGGCTCTTTCATGGGTGAGAGGGGGGTAAAGTTAGCACTGATCCAGTCTGCCAGGATGTTGGCAATATCAGTTGGGTCTGTATATTCAGTGCCATTGTGCTGCAACTCAGAGCAGATCTGAGTGTTGCCATCATGATTCTTGACATAGCTATAGAATGCTTTGTGGTTGTCTTTAGAATCAGTGGTGATTTTGTTTTTGTAACTAGCTTTGGAGGATTTTATCATGGATCGCAGCTTCTTACTGAGGCTGACCAGGGAGCTCCTCCACTCATGGGTTTTACTCTTTTGCAAGAGTTTCTTCCTTCTGTTGTACAGTTTGTTTATGGCAGGGGACCACCAGATTGGCTTCCTTTTCTTGGAGGATAGCATCTTGGTTCTGTTTGGGATAGCATGATCCATGCACTCATGTAAGTGCTTATAAAGTGCAATTGTGTAGGATTCAGTAGTTGTGACTGTATTGTCCATCTGCATGGGTGTCCTGAAGTTCACCACTTCTGTCTTAAGAAGCATGAAATTGTCTTTGGAGAAATTTTTTAACATGGTTTCCTTAATGGGGGGTGGGGACAGAATGTGGATATGTAGGGCAATTAGCTTATGGTCAGATCGGACCAATGAAGCGTTGACTTCAGGTGTGGAACACCAGTCACTCAGGACAAACCAAACCTCATAACCAATGCAAATAACCACAAAGTGAGCTAAATGCTACTCATTGCCAGAAGTCTCAGCCTCCAGATGCACACACTCAAGGCACTTCTCAGTATGGAGAATATTGATATCTGTGCAGTAACAGAAACCTAGTTCAAGGCTCCAGAGAGCACACCAGCACTACCAGGATACTACTCATTCCATACCTTCCAGCATCAGAACCTGGATCATAGCATATAGGGTGGGGATGTATCCATATTCATCAAGGATACCTACACCTCTCTCTACATGCTCTCTACAGGATATGTGCCTATAGAATGTTGCACAGCAATGTTCTTCCCACTCCACAGGGGTGGGGCCACAAAAGACCCTTGGCATTCATGCTCTATGAACCTGATGAGTCTGATCTGCAAGGCAATGGAGCCAATCATAATGGACTTTAACAATAAAGACATTGGGAACCTTCACACAGTTGAGCACCCCAGTTTGGCTTCATCAAATGCAGATCACATCTCCTGAACTGGGTGGATTTCTTTGAGACAGTTACCCAGGCTACAGATGATTGAAATGAGCTCCACACAGCCTACTTATACCTTGCTAAGGCCTTTGACACCATTACCAGTCAGGTATCATAGATGAACTCACCAACCTGAGCATGAATCCATACATCACAAGATGGATTGCAAACTGGCTCACAGATAGATCCCGCAAATTAAGAGTTGCTGGCTACATGTCAGACTCTACACCGGTAACAACTGGTGTCCCCTAGGGTTCAGTCCTGGGGTCCCTCCTGTTTGGTATAGACTTCTCAAAGGTACATGCCAACACAGGAGTGTTGTGGTTGACTAAGTTTGCTGGGAACTGCAAAGTGTTTGTCATAATAGATTCCCCGGATGACACAAATATTTTCTAGAAGGGACACTATGAGACAGATGTGTGGTGTCAGAATCATGGCCTCAAGCTCAACGTGGAAGAATGCATAGTAATCCCCTTTGGTGAAAACAAAGTACCCACAAACTACCACATAGGTGTTACCCCCTTAAAACTGACAAGGTAATAAGGGATCTGGGGACACAAGTAGATAGTCATCTTTCCTTTGACAACCATGTTGCCAAAGTGATTGGGAAATCCTATGTGGCCCACCTAATCAACAAGGGTTTGCATCAGGATCAAAAGAGGTAGTAGTGGCCCTCTACTCTTAAGTCATCAGACCCTTCATTGAGTACAATGCACCATTTTGGATGTACTCAACAAAGCATATCCAGCAGCTGTAGAGACCACAGAGGTACCTCACCAAGAGGATTACTGGCCTCAAACAGTTATGTTAAGCAACACAACTGGTAAAACTAAATCTGTTCTCCGTTGTGTACCGCCTACTCAGAGGCACACTCTGCCTAACATACAGAGCCATGTCCAACACATAACTGTTGAACATGCTCCATCTATGGATAATAAAATTGAGTCACACTACACACTCCAGGGATATGAACCTCATCACAACAATTAATACAACATGCTGGTGGGATAGAGTACCATCCCAGACACTTGCCTTACTGTGGAACAGAGTCCCAATGTACATCAGACAGAGCCCCTTGTTGACACTCTTCAATAGGAACCTTGATGAGTGGATGGGAAACAGACAATTCATGCCAGGCATCACATCAGTAGCCCCACTAGAAAGGGGCTTAGGGTACTAACTATTAGAACTAGGGCTTGGGAGACTACCCAATGGGGTGGTGAAAGCCGCAAAACTTGCCTAGGCTAATATATGCCTTTGTGAAGATAGTTTACTACATACCTATGAACCTATGTGACAAGTACATGTCTACAGATAGTAGATGTGTACTTCATTGTACAGTCAAGTTGTACAGCAGGCACATGGACCGCATACACTGTAATGCTTACAGATACTGGTGGCTGTTATGTACAGTGGGTGAGATGTGCACCTCATGTCTTTTGTGCCATTGGGATGTGTGCTGGGTGGGAAAGTCCTGGATGGCTCCCTGTCATGGTCACCCTCTTAAACACATCTCTGCCCATCAATCTTTGGCTTATTATACTGTGTTCCCCCTATATATATATATATATATATATATATATATATATATATATATATATATATATATATATATATACAGGTACATAGGTAGGTAATAGGCTATCTGCCTGAAGGCATATATTAGTATGGCCAGAGTGTGCAGCTATCACCACACATGGGGTTAGTTCCCTAGGCCTCTGTGTAGTAGAGCTGATGAAGTGATCCATGGTGTGACAGTTCAGTTTCACATACACTCATCAAGGCTCCTCTGGAAGAGTGTCAGTTAGGGACTCAGCTTAATGTAATTTGGGAGCCTGTTCCAAAGCAAGGGAAGTATGTGAGTTAGTAATGTATCCCTCCAACATGTTCTACGTATTGTTGCAATGATGATATCCCTAGAGCATGTGGCACAGTGAGCTTGGGTTTACTTTAGATAGCACATGTACATCAGTTCTGCATTGGACATGGACCTGTCTGTTGGGCAGAGATCGCCTGAGTAGACAGTATGCAACAGAGTACAGATTGAGTTAAATTCATTCTTGTTGCATGTGGCAACTGTTTGGGGCCAGTAATCCTTTTGTAGACGTACTTCAGTGGTCTTTCCAGCTGCTGAAGGTGCCTAGTCAGATTCATCGCAAGTGTGCCGTGATACTCTCTGATGGGTCTGATGATTGATGAGTAGAGGGAACCTCCTTTGACCTATGTGCAAAGACCTTGGCAATTTGTGGGAACACATAGCATGATTTTCTAACCACTTTGTGAATGTGTTTCTGGAAGTAGAGATGACTATCCACAAGTGTCCATAGATCCCTTATTATTACCTCCATATTTATGGTGTTGGCACCTATGTGGTATTTGTATGACTGTAGCTCGAGGCCATAATTTTGACACCACATCTGTCTGACTGAGACCCTATTTAAGGATGTCTCTGTTGTCTCAAACATCAATTATGACAACCCTTTTGCAGTCATCCACAAACTTTGCTAACCATAGCCCTCATGTGCTTGACTGTATTTCTGAAAAGTATACACCAGACAGGAGGGGTCCCAGGACTGAGCCATGGGGGACAGCAATTGTTACCAGCTTGAATAGGAGACCACAATTCTTACCTTGTGGGATCTATCTGTGCCCCAGTTGGCAATCTATCAGATGACATACTTGTTTATGCACAGGTTGTTGATTTTGTGGATATGACATGTGTGTGGGATGTTGGAAAAGGGCTTTTCAAGGTCTATGTAGGCCATGTGGAGCTCATTTCATTAATGTATGTCCTGAGTGACTGCCTTGAAAACTGTCCAGCAGGTTTAGGAACCATGATCTGCCCCTGACCAAACCAAAATGGGTAGGGTTGGGTGTTTGTAGGCTCCCAATATCTCTGTTTATGAGTTCCATAATGATGGACTCCATAGTCTTGCAGATCAGGCTTATTAGGCTTATAAGACAATAGTTCCCATGTCTGTTGTGCACCAACACTTGTGGAGTGTGCCAAATGTTGCTGTAACCCATTCAACAGTTTCATATCCTGTACAGAGGGTAAGTCTCAACAGACTGTTCAGGTGTAGAGTCTGTTTGTTTTGGAGTTCACATATGACACAGCCAGGGAAAACATGTCATCCCATAGACACTGTGTTTTTAGGTTTGGATAGAGATGTTTAACCATTGTATATGTGATTTCTGGGTTTTCACAATCTCCAGGTATGGTAATAGGCCCTTTGTCAGTGAGAGGAGGGTAAATATGTATGAACCTGTCTGACAAGATGTTGGCAATGTCAGTCACGTACATGTAATAATTTACACTTTGCACTGACTCAGAACATATATGAGTTTACATTGATATTTATGACATAGCGAAATAAAGCTTCATGGTTCTCTATGGACTCTTTGGCAATATTTTTGCCAGAACATGGCTTGGATAATGTTAGGAGTGCCCATTGTTTCTTGATGATACTGATTGGAGATTTATTGATCTTCTTTGGATTTTCACTTTCTTTGAACAACTTAAGTGCTTGTAGTACATAGTTCAATTATGACAGGGGTCCAATATATTATATGGGTCTGTTTTCATATCACTGTGTGCGCAAGGCAGGATAGGTGAATAGTGACAAGTATCTGGAGTAAGAACTGCAACTGCCAGATATGTGTGGCCCACTGCTATACTCAGACATTGCCTAAGTGTGTGAGCATGCCCAGTATGACCTTTCAGTATATTGTTGACTGAAATTTGCTTCATTTATTTAAGTGCGTGAGCATGCCCAGTATGACTTTTCAGTATGTTGCTGACTGAAATTTTCTAAATTTGTTTAAGTGGGTGAGCATGCCCACTATGGGCATATATAGTATATGTCAATATGTGTGTGAAAAATCAAGTTGGTTTTTACTTCAGGGCTCATCTTTGTGTTGTACATCTACAGGAAGCATGCTGTGCCTGCAGGGATTCCATGAGTCAATTTGCAGAGACTTAACATTTCTACATACATGGGGGACAGCTATTATTTGTACATTTCTACCTGGAGGGGCACACCTGATTGTTACTGTGGGTGTACATAGGATGAGGGGTACACCTGACATGTATACACATTTGCTAGGCCTGCACTGCTATGTCAGGTACTCCATTTCAGTCTGTACTGTTGCCTATCATACTGGCTTGAGGCATACCACTGTACTACAGACCTTAGCTTCCAATTACACGCATATTAGTTTGTGACTTCATAGCCTACCCAACCCACATCACACTGCCTGGCCTGCTGCTATCTGTCTGCATAGGCCTGGGGGGAGGTTACTCATATGCCTCTTCAGAGGGCATGATACAGCATTTGTTTGTGTTTGCGTTTGTCTACAATTGTCCTGCTGGCTGTGACTGTTATGCATGTGACCCCCACAACTGGTATGTGTGAGTGACTTAAGTTGTGTCTGTGCCAGTGAAATGCTGTCATGGCTTAGTGGTTCAGTACTGTGACTATAGTGCGCAGTATCCTGAGTTCGAGCCCTGTCACTGCTTTTTATTTTCCTGCTGGGCAGACCTGACTGGTTAAGGAACAGTAAAGCAGCTGTGAGCGCATTTAGCTGACTTTGATCAACTTTGCCCGACTTTGCCCAACTTTGCTCGACTTTGCCCAACATTGCCCGACGTTGCCCAACATTGCACTGGTTAGCGCGGTGCGCAGCTATGCGCAATTATATTTAAATATGCTCAATACTGGTAAAATTTGCTTACTAGTGATTTATATTGCTTAAAATAGGGACTCATGCCTCAGGTGGTGCTGCAGGGCTGCCTATGTCAGATGCGCTTATTACACTCCCTATAGATGTTTGAAAACAGGTAGTGTCAAGTTAGGCATCCCTTTTACTGTATGTGCGAGTCAGAGAGAGGTGTCATTTCCAGGGTTCCTACTGAGTCAGTGTATGTGCTATGCGTTGCCTCTTTGCCAAGGCCAGGGCATACTGGGCATGCCTCCTTCTGCCTACTGGGACAGGCTCAGGTTGTTCCTCCTCTGAGTCACGCTGTGCCTGTGCAGGCCTTGGCAATGGTGGGGGGCTATTTGTCCCTGCCCCATGTTGTTCCTGCTGCAGCTGTTTCCACAGGATCATATTGTGTAGCATGGCACATACCATGACAATTTGGGTACATGTAGTTGGCGAGTGTTAGAAAAATGTGCATTTGAATACATGAGAAATGCTAGTTTAAAAAGCAAAGTAGTATATAATGCATTTTATTCTATTAATCATATAGTAGAGAGGATTAATTCGTGTTTAAATGTGAAGTAGTTTTGAAACTGCAGTGTGGCTTGAAGCAAAGCTGACCTTCAACCCTGGCAGAATGCTAGCTTAGCAAGTTTTAATGTTTATGCTTTTCACAAGTGATTATCTGCTGTGGCAGGAAATTAAATGTGTGAAATAATGAAATCTTCTGCTCTTTCCTGTTGGAATGATTTGGCCTTGTATATGTGTTATTGAGATAAGCACGCAGCTGGTAGGAAAGTGTAACAGAGAACAAAGAAGATTATTAAAAGACTGAATCTGCTATTGTATTCAAACTGATATGAAACCTTGAAGAAGTAACTTTACAGAAAGACATTATGTCTGACCAGCTGGATAGCAAGGCCGTATTGTATCTAGAGGAAAAGTTTTTTTTAAATATACAGCATCAACAGCTTTATGAATAGAAGACTGTAAGCTAAAGTGATGTAGATGCCCTGTGACATATCACGTCAGTAAGGTGGGCATAGCTTAAATGTTAAACCTATATAAAATTGTGTGCTTCCTGTTTCATGTCAGACAAAATGCTGTACTTATGTTTTTGCCTCCTGGTGTACACTAGTAAACTTTTGAATCTGAACCTCCTGTGTATTGAATTCTTAATTTTATTTAACAGTTTGGTCCTTCTGAGCTGGAAAATTCCCTCAGACAGCTGCAGATCAGAGGCTACCGGTGGTCGAATACTGCGCAGGAGAAGTTACCGAAACAGTTCTTCTTGGGTGAAAAGACCTCCGACTGAATTGTCGTTTAAAGAGGCTGGCCACTTTCTGATCTTTGGCCGAAGAGTGGACATTGGACAGTTCAATAACGGAGGCTCAGGTAGGAAGAATTTGCCTTTTTTCTGTTTTAGATCCAGGGACTAGGTTACAGTATATTGTTGTCAAGATTTGTTTTGCAGATCAGGGACAAAAGGAAGTACTGTATATTTGGTCATAGATCAGGGTAACAGAATTAGGTAGGCAGTTATTCTAGATAAACTGTGAGCAGGAACTGAGAACTTGATATCACGTGATAAAAAAGGGTTACGCAACATTTTCTTTGACATGGGTAATCAGTGCACTAAAACATTGCGAGATCCGCCCCTAACCGAAGACGCAAAATACATGCAATTACAACGTTCTGATAACATTAGGTATTATACGAAATGGGTTAGTAAATATGAATTTGATGGTAAACTAGATAAAATTTCACTAGTTAAACTCCTTAAACAGTTTAAATCTGATACGGGAGGTCAGGCAAAAAAGCAACGCCAATTAGGCATTCCTCAGGCACACAGGTGGATTGAGGAAGCAAATTGTAGAGAGCAGAAGCTGAAAAATTCAAAAACATTATTTTTAGACAAAGAGGATAATAACTTGGTAATAGCAACAGCTCCTCCTCCTCCTCCCTTGCCCCCTCCCTTGCCCTTTTCAGGATATGAAGCGAGTGGACAGGCTGGTCCGCCTCCGCGTTATCCTAAAGTTTCGGCAAGACCACAACCATTTGTTAGAGATCCTATTGAGACTAGGTCCCGAACACGTAAAGCACATAGGGACACAGAATCATACCAAATAGAGAGAAATCTACAGGATGAGAGTGAGGAAGAAATATGCCCACTTATAGAAGTTCCAAATCCTCAGGCAGGACAGGAAGGGCAAAACCCAACACTCTTAGTATATAGACCATGGACACCGGAAGATATCCGGAAAGCTACTGAGGGAATCCCCCATCCGAAAGTTAATTTTACGAAATTTTTAGAAGATTTACAAGGCATGAGGTTGAGTTACCACTTGAATGGGGAAGAAGTAGAAAAAGTAGTAAGAGAAATTATAGGTCCTGATTGGCACATGATTTGTGGCACCTGGAATCCTCGTAATGCAGAGCTTAGACCACTCCCACATAGTGACGCAGAGTTAGACAACAGAGTGAAAGGTCTAACAGACCGAATCTCTGAGAAATGGAAACCTAGAGCAGACTGGACTTGCATAAATCAATGCATACAACAGGAAAATGAGACAATAGATGGGTACTATGCTAGATTATTAGAATGTTTTATTAATCATAGCGGTATGTCGGTTCCTGAGAACCAAACTAATGATTCCCCGTATGAACAACAATTAAAAAATGCATTTTTGAAAGGTTGCATTGCACCTATTAGTAGCTTCATTACGAAGCATATGATAGACCATCGAACAGGGAGGCTACAAGCCTTACTCGAATACGCTAGACATGCTGAAAGACATTTTAATAGTAAAAAGAAAAAGAAGGCGCAAGTCTTCACTGCTGAAGACGGAGCTGAAGTATTTGTATTACAGTCAGGTAAAAAGGGGAAGAAAAATGCCCAGGGAAACAAACAGTCTGATAAACGATCAGAAGATTTTGAAGAGAGAGAAAAGAAAGGTGAATGCTTCAAGTGAGGGAAAAAGGGACATCTAGCAAGGGATTGTAAGCAAAACAAAAAGGTAATTACAGAAGATAAGGGAGATGAGGACTGACTATATGATAGTGAGGATACATCATGTGAAAGTCAGAAATCATCAGTAAAAGTTAATAAACAAAAAACAAATGTAAATGTGATAGAAGGAGTAGAGGAAGTGCAAGTAGATATGGAGGATGAAGAAAGTGAAATTTTGGACTTAGCATTATTGAGCTTAGAGCTCTACTTAGCAGATACGAAACCGGAAGTTACACTTCTGGTGGAGGAAAGAGAAGTCAAATTCCTGTGTGACTCAGGAGCGTCACGGACTTTGATACACCCCTCCAAGTTACCAGAACATTCCAAATCACCTGATTACATACTAGTAAAAGCCACAAATGGACAGCTATACAGGGAACCACTTTCCCATGATATAGCAATAACTGACCCTGTTTCAGGTATGACCCAGAGAAGTAAAATTGTTGTTTCTGCAAAGTGTCTAGTAAACCTATTGGGCAGGGACCTTATGCAGATATTTGGCATAGCAGTAGTTCCAACTGTACAAGGTATGGAGGCACAGAGACAAATGGATACCTTTGTAGTGCGATCGGAGGGTGAAACTTTTTACTGGTACAGCCAGGACCTAGTCATGACTGGTCCAGGGGCAGTAACCGAGGAACTGATGAATGTAGCCATCAGTAAAGCCCCCTCCCTTGACACTGATCAACAGCACTTGTTACACTGTACTTTATACTGCTGTTCTACACCAGGACCTGATAGAGAGTATGAGCAAGAATTGTTTAGAAATCGTGCAACTAGATTGGTTTTGCGTACTTTGCATTGGGATACTGAGGGGAACAGTGTAGTTAGCTGTTCATTATCTCAAGAATTCCTTGCATTGTATAGATCAAATCGGTTACCACATGTCAGCTTGACAAAGAACAAAAGTGTCAAATGGGCAGACTTAGGAGAAAAAGTAACAAGATGGGAGAAACAGACTGATTTAGAACTGTCAGAACAAGGGATACAAAAACAAAAACTGAATTGGTTGACACAGACACATCCAGCTGTACACTTGCAATCTAGCGAGGACAGCTGATTAGCATTTTTATTAGAAGAAGAAGAAAAGGCCTTATGTGAAATTCCAACAACTCTTTGGTCAACAGGCAAGTCAGATGTAGGACTTATTCGAACAGCAGGACCAGTTACAATAACCCCAAAGTCAGCTTTTAGACCACAGAAAAGACAATACCCTTTGAGAAAGGATGCAGAAATAGGAATTAAGCCTATAATAGCAGCATTACTCAAAGAAGGAGTACTGGTAGAATCTCCTGATTCACCATGTAATACACCCCTATTTCCTGTTAAAAAAGCAAACGGGGAATGGTGGATGGTACAAGATTTACAAACTGTAAATAATGCAGTAATACCTAGAGCACCTATGGTGCCAGACCCACATACTTTGTTAAATGATTTAGAACCGCAACAGAAGTATTTCTCTGTGGTAGATATTAGCAATGCTTTCTTTTCAATACCTATACATCCTGATAGTCAATATTGGTTTGCATTTACATTTCAGGGTAAAAGGTATATGTATACTCGACTACCACAGGGATATTGTGAGAGCCCAACAATATTTGCACAAGAAATGGCTAGCAACCTGGCAGGGTTTACCCCACTGGGAGGTAGTCAAATTCTACTTTACGTAGATGGCATCTTGCTAGCAGCCCCCACCCAGCAACAGTGCAGGGAGGATACTGTAGCATTACTGAAATTTTTAGCAACACAAGGACACAAAGTAAACAAAAGTAAGTTACAACTTTGGAGAAAACAAGTTAGATACCTAGGATATGTAATATCCAATGAAGGTAGAATACTAGATGAGGAAAGAAAAACAGCAATCTTGCAAGCACCCAAACCAACAACCAAGAAAGAAATGATGTCTTTCTTAGGTACAACTAATTTTTGTCGGAGTTGGATACTAAATTATGCTTTGGAATCTGCTCCACTGACTGACTTGATATATAAGACACCAATGGCAGCACAAGATATTTTACAATGGACAACCGAAGCAGAAACGGCTTTCTGCAGGTTGAAGCAGTTGATAGCTTCTTCATTAGTTTTAGGACTTCCAAATTATCATAAACGATTCTTTCAGACCGTAGATTGTAAGCAAGGATATATGACGTCAGTATTGATGCAACAACATGGGGACAAGCAACGCCCCATAGCCTACTATTCATCACAGTTAGACCCAGTGGCGCAATCTTTGCCTCACTGTGTACAAGCAGTAGTTGCAGCCGCAATGGCAGTACAGGCTTCAGCCTCAGTGGTGTTATTCCACCCTCTCACATTGAGAGTGCCTCATGCAGTTGCAATAATTTTACTGCAAGAAAAAGTGGCATACCTTTCTCCTGCTAGACATCTTTCGTGTATGACTATACTGCTGAGCCAACCTCATATGACAATTGAACGATGTACGACATTGAATCCATCAACATTACTTCCAACTCCTGCGGAGGGCACACCACACAGCTGCCTGCAGGAAATTGAACAGTTAGCTTTACCTAGACAAGATCTCACAGATATGCCCTTGGATAATGCCGAGGTGACATATTACGTGGACGGCTCATGCAGAAGCGGTCCTACAGGGAAGAATCTGGTGGGGTATGCAGTAGTTACAGACACTGAAATTCTAGAAGCCCAATCCTTACCACATAACTTATCTGCACAAGCAGCAGAATTGATAGCTTTGATGAGGGCATGTACTTTAGCAAAAAACAAGTGTGTGAACATATATACTGATAGTCAGTATGCTTTTTCTACAGTACATGTATTTGCACAACAATGGAAAAATAGAGGAATGATAACATCTAGTGGAAAACCTATTAATCTTGCGCAATTTATTTTAGAGTTATTAGAATCTATTCAGTTACCTACCAAAGTAGTTATTTGTAAATGTGTAGCTCATACGAAACAGCAGGATAAGATTTCAAAAGGCAATGCATGAGCTGATGCAGCTGCAAAACAAACAGCCTCAGACTCAGAAACTTTACTTTTAAATGAGGAATTACAACCCTCTGAGATTTTAGATTTAGACATGTTAAAAACAATGCAGATGCTTACTACAAAAGCAGAAAAACAAAAATGAATAAAACGAGGTGGAATTCTTGAGAATGGACTGTACATTTCCAAAGAGAGAAAACCGATATTGCCGTCTAATTTATTTAGATATGCAGCTTTGTTGAGCCATGAGCAGTGCCATGTCTCAAAAGGGGGGATGGTACAGTTAGTAAACCGAATATTCCAAACATACGGATTCACAAATTATACACAAAAATTTTGTGCAGCTTGTCATACTTGTAACAAGCACCATGCACAAGGAGCATTTAAAACCAAGCAAGGAAGTTTTCCTATACCACTATACCTGTTCCATACTATTTGTATGGATTTTATAGAATTGAATAAGTGTGAAGGGAAAAAGTTTTGTTTTGTTATTGTAGACATGTTTTCTAAATGGGTAGAAGCTTTTCCAACCAAAAACCCGGATGCAGCAACAGTGGCGAAAGCCCTGATAAAAGAAGTAATCCCTAGATTTGGCATTCCGGAAAGGATTTATAGTGACAATGGCACACATTTCATAAACCGGACAATCCACCAACTTGGGAGATTTTTTGGTATCTCCTTAAAGAACCATTGTGCCTACCACCCACAGTCAGCAGGACTGGTGGAAAGGTACAATGGTACCCTCAAAAGTAAGCTTAGGAAGCTAGTAGAGGAGACCCAAAGGAATTGGATATACTGTCTGCCTTTAGCACTGCTGAGTATGAGAACAGTTCCAAATGTAAAGGGTTTGACTCCCTTTGAAATGGTTTTTGGGAGAGCATATTATGTGCCTCAGTGGAAAGCTCTCATGCCTGCAGAGCAAGAGGCTGACAGTTCATTAGCTAGTTATATGAGGAAACTGTTAACAAATAAATCTGTTTTGCAGTTTAACTCTTTTTCAGATAAGGAACAGACCAGACCGGTGGAAGCAGCCTTGGCCCCTGGGACATACATTTGGCTGAAAGTGACGAAAAGGAAGAATTGGGTGAGTCCAAAGTGGGAAGGACCGTACCAGGTTCTGTTGGCAATGCCTACTGCAGTCAGAGTGGCCGAGAGGACGTCTTGGGTTCATTTGACACACTGCAAACCGGTAAAGAACTTTCAACTTGATAAAAACTTTGTGACTGATACACAACCAGACCGAGATGGCCAAAAACAAAGCGAATAGAAATTTAGATCAACCCCAGAGATGTTGCATAATCATTTTGTTGAGTGTACATTTATTGACTGCAATTGTGACAATTTTCCTCTTGTTGTGGTTTATCCTACACACAACCACACAAGTGAAAGTGGGAAGGCGTGATGAAACGTCTATAGACTGGCATCCAAATTTTAACACATACCTAGCCATTAAAAGTGTATATGCAGAGACTATGAACATTTCAAATTGCTGGGTTTGTACAGCTATACCAACAGCATATGGAGGACTGATAATGTCCGCTGTCCCTTTGGGGATAAATGAGACTTGGGAGAATTTACTTTTCGATACAGGAACTGTGAGATCACAGGACAAAATAGCTTTATTTTTACCTGTCACACAAAAAGGAATTGTATGTTTTTATAAAAATGATACCCTCCAGGTGGGCTGGAGCAATTGTAATATAACCATATCTTACCGATGTTACATTAAGAATGGTAATGGCAATACTTTTTGCAATACTAATTATGACTCGTATTTGAACTCATTGAAAACAACTATGAATGACATTCGCAAGAATCCAGTTTTAGAATCCAGTTTTGTTTAAACAATTGTCAGTTATAGATCAGAAAATGTTTCATGCAGGGCTGATGCGTATTAGTACTAAAGTAGAAAACTGTTATTTTATTTGTGGGAAAAAGGCATATAAATGGTTACCTGAGAATTGGTCCGGCAGTTGTTTTTTGGGTTATTTGGTTCCGGCAATAAGACATACTGCAGAATTACCTTTGGGTAAGATATGAAACGTGAGAGAAGCAGCCCGAAAACCCAAAGGTCCAGTTGAAAAACCTGTGAATCCAGTTGGAAAGATCGAAGCTGGCTGGAAAGACCACAATTCAGTAAAAGACAAAAGCAAATTGACTCATATGGACTTGAGTGACAGTGTTATATCCTGGGCAGGAATATTCCCAGCCTATGGAGCAGTCAAATCGATCTAGGAGCTGAGGAAGTTGTCGAAACTTCTCGAAGTAATGAGTAATGCAACTTTTTCTGCCCTAGAACTGGTGACTGATGAACTGAATGCAATGAGAACTGTTGTGCTACAAAATCGAATGGCTCTTGACTTCACCCTAGAGGCGAGAGGTGGTACGTGCGTGCTTATCAAAGAAGAATGCTGTGCGTACATGCCAGTTAATAGGCATGAAATCAATAATCACCTAGAGGTAATTCAGCAAGTATCAGCCATGACTGAACCAGGCCCAAACCCACTGACGGACTTTTTCCAGAATCTATTTGGGGGGTGGGGTTCCATCCTAATGAATATTCTAATTGCCATTTGTGTGGGTATACTCCTAATAGGAGCATGTGTTTGCTGTGGAATTCCCTGCATGAAAAGATTAATCAAAGATTTTATTGATGTATCTGTTACTGAAACTTTGTACCAAGATATTGAGATTGAAAGATTGATCTCAGATGACATTTTTCCTGAAGTATAGACTGAATGACTCACCTAGCTGAAAATCCTAAGTGGAAGAAGTTGGGAGATGAAATGCCATTATGCATACTTTAAAATAGAACAAAAAGTATTAATAGGGGGGAAAATGTTAGAAAAATGTGTATTTGAATACATGAGAAATGCTAGTTTAAAAAGCAAAGTAGTATATAATGCATTTTATTCTATTAATCATATAGTAGAGAGGATTAATTCATGTTTAAATGTGAAGTAGTTTTGAAACTGCAGTGTGGCTTGAAGCAAAGCTGACCTTCAACCCTGGCAGAATGCTAGCTTAGCAAGTTTTAATGTTTATGCTTTTCACAAGTGATTATCTGCTGGGTCAGGAAATTAAATGTGTGAAATAATGAAATCTTCTGCTCTTTCCTGTTGGAATGATTTGGCCTTGTATATGTGTTATTGAGATAAGCACGCAGCTGGTAGGAAAGTGTAACAGAGAACAAAGAAGATTATTAAAAGACTGAATCTGCTATTGTATTCGAACTGATATGAAACCTTGAAGAAGTAACTTTACAGAAAGACATTATGTCTGACCAGCTGGATAGCAAGGCCGTATTGTATCTAGAGGAAAAGTTTTTTTAAATATACAGCATCAACAGCTTTATGAATAGAAGACTGTAAGCTAAAGTGATGTAGATGCCCTGTGACATATCACGTCAGTAAGGTGGGCATAGCTTAAATGTTAAACCTATATAAAATTGTGTGCTTCCTGTTTCATGTCAGACAAAATTCTGTACTTGTACGTTTTTTGCCTCCTGGTGTACACTAGTAAACTTTTGAATCTGAACCTCCTGTGTATTGAATTCTTAATTTTATTTAACAGTGAGTACTGCAAGGCTCCACCAGATGTGTCCAGGCACCGGAACCATGACTTGAGCATCCCAAACACACACTCAATTATGTTTCTTGTCTGCGCGTGTGCCTCATTATGGAGTTCTTGTTTGGGTGTGTATGCATTTCTGATGGGTGTCATCAGCCATGTATCCAGTGTGTATCCAGCATCCCCCCACTAGGTGACCATCAGGGATGTCCCCATTGGCAAATCTCTGGTACAGCTGCGTCAGATGCCAGATGTGGGAATTGTGATAGCTTCTAGGGCAGCCAGCACACACATTCGTTATTATGCCCTGGGCATCACACACGACCTGGCAGTTGATGGAGGGGAAGCCCTTGCGGTTGATGTAGACCCTACCCCACTCACCAGATGGTGCTTTGATGTGTATGTGCGTGCAGTCTATTGTACCTACTACCTCAGGGTATTCTGCTATTTGGAGGAAAAGACACATATTGCTGGCCAATACCTCACAGGAATTGGGGAAATATACGTGCTCACTGACATGTGCTGACATGGCATCCATGAACTGGTGCAGTACCCTGGATGCTGATGCCTGTGAAATCCCCATCATATCACCAGTTGGTCTCTGGAAGGTACCTGTAGCTATTATTCTTAGGCCAACACATACCTTGGTATCCACTGGGATGGGTTCCCCTATGTTGGTTCTGTGTGTGAGGTGTGGCCGGCACAGCTCAACAATTTGCTGCAGGAGGTCTCTGTCCACCCTATAGCGCTCCACTATCTCCAGCTCATGTAGCCCCTGTTAGGTTACCCTGGGTCTACACACTCTTCTCCGTCTCCTCACTGTGGGTTGCTCAGCAGCATTCACAACATCACCACCCTCAGCACCTTGCATATGTTGGTTTATGATAACAAGAGCAGCCCCTAACATTTTGTATGACTTTAAAGTTTTTAAGCTTTCCCTCTTTGTATACTGCAGTGTTGCAGAGTTCTTGGGAAAAAACAGGGAAGAATGCTGTTTGCAGAGTTTAAAGTGCTGGGCTGGGCTAGTCTGCTTCCTGTGTAATTGGCTGATTCTGATATATTTCACCTGGCAGCTCTGCTAGTTCTCCTTGGTTAATTTCCTACTACTTCTTTTCCTTCCTTTTCCCTTTCTGTTTCCGCCCAGGGCAGGGCTGCGCAAATGAGTGCACACATGCGCACATGTGTGCACATCCTGTGTGCACATTTGCAAGAAATTTCAGATATTTTCACGGTGTGCACCTTTGGTTTCTGGTTTTCAAAAAGGACAACTGTACTCACGCCTCTTGCAATCCTGAGCAACTCAGGGCAAACACAAGACACTGCTCCAATAAGCTTACAGCCTTTATGACAAACCCCCTCATGATGTTGCCTATATTCTACTCTACTACTCACCTACTCCTACACTTACACTCTTGGGACATGGCTCACATGCTGGGGAAAATTTGGTCACTATCCTTATCCTCATTTGCATAGAATCGCCTACTAATGAATGGTTACATCTCTCACACTGAGCTTCCCCCCTTAGCAACCAGTACTCAGTGGCCATGTTGTCTTCAGCCTGCCATTCACCTGCATGGCAGGATAAGCTTTTTAGTGAAAATGGCTATTTTTAAATTATTTTCTTGTTTTTTAAAGCGCCGCACGTTTGTGCGGTGCTGCGCTATGCTTCAACATCGGAGATCGGGGAAAAAAGTTAGATTTTAATCATTTTAAACATTTATACATGCCAATGGCCTTATAGTTGGTCATTGGGATGCTTCCTCAACTGTATGCATCCTTTATTTGGAGCTGTCATAGCTCCGTTTAGCTATTTGCAGAACGGTATTCCGTTACCAAAGGAGTACATTTCTGCAGATAACACTAATCTTCCACGGACAGGTTAGTGTTTCCTGGATTGCAAATTTACCTCATTTGCATAGCTTTCAGCAGCAAATGAGGCAATTTGCATACCATAATGCTGTCCGTGCAAAAGTAGCTTTAGCAACTCTTGTGCACGCCCCTGCTGGCTGTACCTGGATAACACGGCAGATATATTGCCTCCGTGAGCTCCTACATTCTTCTTGCACTCCATGCAAGCTTTCATAAATCCGGCCCATTATGTATATTTTGTACCCAAATAGCTTATTAAGAATATGATTTTTTTTTATTACTTGCCTTAAGGGAACTGAAACAGGGTTTCTTACATAAAGCTAACAAAAATTCCAGCATTTCACAAGGCTTTTAATGTTCTGTTTAGGCAATATAACTAGCTTTTACCTTGGGGGTTGTTTGACCATTTTTTGCAAATTGTGGTTGAACTACTGTGCACTAAATCATCATTAGACCAGAAGGGGAAACATGTTTTTTTTTATTAGGCAGAGCAACATTTCTGTCCTGCATACAGAGCGGTGTACTTGTATGCTATTGCTTATTATATATTTTTTCCATTTTTCATTGTCAGCAGGCCTGTTGCTTAGGCACAGTGAAGTAAGTGGATGGGTGCAAGCTGCTAGGATGTGTAATCAGCATTTCATTAGTATTCATTCATTAGAGTGAATGCAGGCAATTTCAGTGTTTGTTTGGCTCTAACTTTATTTATTTTATTTATTTACAGTTTGTTAACTGGGAACGTCCATCGGGCCAAAATGAGCCCGTTTTCAATGGAGGCTTGGGGAAAAAACCTCCATATACAATTATTACAAAACTAATATCAACAAATTTAAGTATCTGTAGTATTTTTTTTTTGTTACTTAAATAATTGCATCTGGACTACCAGATGTAGTTATATTTAACAGGGCTACTACTGCAATTGTCTGTGCTGGCTCAGCTCTTATTGGGCTCTAAGAACCAAGCCATATCCTTGGATCAACTCTGGCTTGGCTCTTCTTCAAAAATCCCAGGCTTGCCCGCCTTTACTAAGAGGCCCATTTCCGCTACCCTGGCAGTAATCCCCACTGGTGGCCAATGCTTTAATTTGCCTATTTTGCTACCTTGAGCAAGTTACTTATCCACCCAATACTTTGAGGTAATAGAGAATTTGGGCTAGACTTCATAATGGTCTCTTAGGCTTTGTGCTTTGTAACTCATTCATTTACCCATGTATATACCCGTCCATATCCCTTACCTATCTCTGAGTTTACAGAATGTCCCTGAAGTTACCTTTAACATTTCCTCATCTTTCATAAATTATGAATAAATTCAGTCAGTCAGTAATGCCAGTCATTAGAATTTCATTCTTATTATTGTTCAAAAAATGCATCGTGATGTAAGACCTGTTCACTGTTCACTCTTTTAGTGGGTTAGAGTAAAATTTATCAACATTTCCTAGTGTCATATAATATTTCCCTCTGGCTTTGTCCAGAAGACTTGATGACAGCCTCTGTACATCACAGGCCATTACAGTCAGTCAATATTGCCAGACATTAGCGTTTCATATTTTATTTTCCTCCTAATTTGCTTTGAGCTGTAAAACCTGATTTCTATTAACTTTTTAAGTAGATTAGGGTAATATTAGAAAGTGTTCCTGGATGTCTAGTGTTCCCCTGTACATCTTTTGTGCTGCAAAACATGAGTTCTATTAACTGTAGAAATGGATAGTGTGATATTAAAGAGTGACCCTGGTATCTAGTGCCCCCAGTATTTCAGGTATTGCTTTTGGTCAAGGAAAGTTTAGAGTTATGCAGTCACATATCTCCACACACACACACACACACACACACACACACACACACACACACACACACACACACACACACACACACACACACACACACACACACTTAGCTGACATCACTCATGCTTCTACATGCACTCACACGTGCCACCACAAATATGTACACATGCACACACCTTCCAACACTACCTATTTGCTAAACTCCTTGTTACTTATCTCTAACTTGATCTCATCCATTGAAAGTAATAGGTGAATGCAAGACTTTTGCTGAGTTAATTGCTGAGATTGGCAGTAAGGATTTACGCAGCATGGTTGTTCTATGAATCATTCAGTTGCATAAAACCCTTACAGCTGGCATTTCCAGAGGATGAGCACATGGCTAACTATCATATGTCACTTCCCTGGAATTTCTCATTAGCATTTGCAGTAAGCCAGAGAGATGGCCCACTATGGCACTGCACTTCTTTTAGGTATGCACTCTGGTAGAGATGTCTAAGAATCCAAAACAATTACTGACAATGGTGAAAAAGACTTATGACTGGTAGTATTCTTTCTGAATTCTGGCCCAAAAGTGCTGAACTTTTTTTTTTAAATAAAGTTTGTTACTCAGTTTTAGGAATCAGCTCTTCATGTTATCTTTTGTTTCATTCAATTAATTTTACGCTTTGATGCTTTGTCAACAAGTAGTTTTGTTATTTCTTTACTTTTTAAAACTGCTGGGGTCTGCTGAACCATCAGTATTCTGTGTCTCAATTATGGACACTTTCTTCTTGAACCTTAAGTTCTCTATGTCTCAGTGAAGCATAACTGACCCACCTACCATCACTACTTCATGTTCCATAGACCATAACTGACTCACCTACTATAAATACTCCATGTGTCAATGAAGCACAGCTGATAGAGTATCACTACCATCAATATTTCATGCTTTGGTGGCTCTAACCTTTCCTCTGTACCTTCAGTATTCCCTGTTTCAGTGCAGCACAACTGTCCCCTATCCCAGCAGTACCCAATGTCAGAGTGGAGAACCTCTGACCCCTGTACCATCAGTACTCCATGGATCAGTGCAGCACAACTGTGCACTATACCAGCAGTAGACAGTGTCACAATGGAGACCCCTGTACCATCATTATTCCATGGATCAGTGCAGCACAACTGTCCCCTGTACCAGAGATTTTCTGCACCTGTTACCCATGGGATTCAGGTTACTTGCTAAGGCTCTTGTCACTCCTATAGTGCCATTTTTAGGCAAAGATCAAAGGACACAACCACCACCATAACAGATACAAGCCTTCAAAATCTGAAGGTAATGCTACTCAATGCTAGAAGTCTAAACCTCAAAATGCACTCTCTCGAGGCACTCCTAAAAATGGAGAACATCGATATCTGTGCAGTAACTGAGATCTGGTTCAAAGCTCCATAGACCACCCCTGCAATACCAGGCGACAACTCTTACCACACTTTTTGGCCACAAAACCAGGACCAAAACTCTAAAGGTGGAGGAGTGTCCATATTCACCAAGGATATTCACAACACCAGGCTAGTTGCCCAACACAATGCGTCTGAAATTCTCCAGGTGCAACTAACACTAGGTAAGACTGCAATCCAAATTGTAGCTTGCTACAGATACCCCACCATGCCACAAGATTCCTAATACACCTTTCTAAACATACTAGAAAATATTAAGATACAACCAAACACCCTAATACAGGGTGATTTCAACAACCCTGCCATGACTCGTGTACAGACACCTTTGCCCAACGGTTCTTGGAATTCATAAATTTCAATGCCCTGGATCAACTAATCCTTTGTCCCACCAGGGGCTCCAGTATCCTACACCTTGTCATTACCAACATCGGAAATTGATGCTCCACACCTATGGTTACCTCCTCGTTAGTCAGGTCTGACCATAAGCTAATCACCCTTGACATCCACATCCCACCCCCACCCCCGAGTAAGGAAACCTCCATAAAAAACTTCTCCAAAGCCAACTTCATGCTACTCAGGTCAGAAGTGACAAACTTCATGATACCCATGCAGATGGGAACTACTGCTGAATCCTACACTAAGGCACTGTGCAAGCACATCCACTTGTGCATGAATCGTGCCATCCCCAATAGAACCAAGACGCTCTCCTCCAAAAAAAGGAAGCCAATCTGGCGGTCCCTTGCCATAAACAAACTTTACAACAAAAGGAAGAAACTGTTGCAGAAAAGAGGAAAATCCTAAGATGCAAAAAACTCCCTTACCAGCCTCAGTAAGAAGCTGAGATCCCTCATAAAATCCTCCAAAGCTAGTTACGAAAATAAAATTGCCAAAGATTCCAAAGACAACCACAAGGCATTCTATAGCTATGTCAAGAATCCAAATGGCAATGCTCAGATCTGCTCTGAGCTACAACAGAATGGCATTAAATATACTGATCCCAAGGATATTGCCAATATCCTGGCAGATCGATTCAGTGCAAACTTTGCCCCTTTCTCACCCCCTAAAGGGCCCATCTCATTACTGAAAGATTGCCAAATTCTGGTAATAACAGCCACACAGGAAAAAAAAAAGCTAAGAATACAGCAGCCATGGGACCAAATGACATCCCAGGCTGTGTACTACATGAACTACAAAATGAACTGGCACCTCACCTAAGTGTCATGTTTAATCGTAGCCTCACCTCAGGCTTTGTGCCCACTGAGTGGCGCACAACATCAGTTATCCCACTCCACAAGGGGGAATCCACCTTGGATCCCAGAAACTACCGCTGCTTCAGTCTGAGGAGCCTTATCTGCAAGGCCATGTAATGTGTTATCATGGAACTTAAAAACAAAGACATTGGCAACCTTCAGACACTGGACCCCAAGCAGTTTGGGTTCATGAAGGGCCGATCTTGTCTCATGAACCTGATTGACTTCTTCAAATCAGTCTCCAGAGCCGTGGACAAGGGTAAGGTGGTCCACACAGCCTATCTGAACCTTGCCAAGGCCTTCAACACCATCCCCTACTCTGGAGTCATAGATAAACTTACTAAGCTGGGCATTAATCCCTACGTCACTTGATGGGTTGCCAACTGCCTTACTGACAGAATCCAACACTGTAAAAGTAGCCAATTCCAAATCCAGCTCCAGACAAATGACAAGTGGAGTACCTCAGGGTTCAGTCCTGGGACCGCTCTTGTTTGGCATCTACTTCTCTGAAGTACAGGCCAACACTAAGGGACTCGGGCTAACAAAGTTTGCAGATGACTGTAAACTTGGAGCCATTATTGAATCCCCCAGTTATGTGGATAGTCTACAAAAGGGCCTTACAGAAACAGATGCTTGGTGCCAGAGCCATGAGCTCAAGCTCAATGCCAAGAAATGTATAGTTATCCCCTTTGGGAAAAAAACATGAACCCGTGAATTACCACATAGGTGGCAGCACACTAAACACCAAAAGTGTGATAACAGACTTAGTGACACAGGCGGACAGTGGTTTCACCTTCGATAACCACATCGCCACAACTGTCAGGAAATCCTTCTTTGTGGCTCATCTCACCACTAAAGGCTTTTCATCCAGAAAAAAAAGGAGGTCATTGCCCCACTGTTCTCATCCCTCATTAGATCCATTATAGAATACAATGCCCCATTTGGTATGTACCTCTCAAGATAGCTGCAACAAGTGGAAAGGCCGCAGAAATACCTCACTAAAAGAATCACAGGCCTAAAGCAGATGCCCTATTCTGACCATCTAAAAGACCATCTAAAAAAACTCCACCTATACTCTATTGCATATCGTCTACTCAGAGGCGATCTCTGCTTAACATACAAGGCCATGTCAAACCCAGAGCTGTTGGACATGATACACTTAAAGAAATCCCAATCCCTCAGAGACACATGCTCCAGGGATCTAAACCTTGTCATCACAATAAACAAAATATGTTGGAGGGATAGGTTCCTGACCCAGAGACTCCTCATACTCTGGAATAGACTGCCCATACATGTCAAGCAGAGTGCCTCTTTGGACCTCTTCAAAAGGAACCTTGATGATTGGATGGGAGATAGGAAATTCACCCCAGGGAGAACATCAGTAGCCCTGCTAGACAAGGGTTCAGGGAAGTAAATACTGTGGGAAGAAATAGCCAGGGATTTTTTTTATGGCTAGGCTTGTATAGGCCCTAAGGCCAATAGCCTAGTACCATCCTATGAACATATGAACCTATGAACCATCAGTACACAATGTCACAATGGAGAATCATTGACCCCTGTACCCTCAGTATTCCATCATGCAGTGCAGCATAACTGTCCCCTGTACCATCAGTACACAATGTCACAAATGTCCCCTGTGCTATCAGTACTCAATGTCACAACTGTTCCCTGTATCATCAGTACACAATGTCACAGAGGACAACCACTGACCCCTGTACGATCAGTACTCCATAACTCAGTGCAGCACAACTGTCTCCTGTACCATCAGTATACAATGTCACAACTGTCCTCTGTACTATCAGTACTCAGTGTTACAACTGTCTCCTGTACTATCACTACTCAATGTCACAACTGTCCCCTGTGCCATCAGTACACAGTGTCGCAGCGGAGAACCACTGACCCCTGCACCATCAGTACGCCAAAGATCAGTGCAGCACAGCTGTTTCCTGTACCATCAGTACACAATGTCACAGTGGAGAACCACTGGCCCTTGCACCATCAGTATTCTATGACTCAGTGCAGCACAACTGTCCCCTGTACCATCAGTGCACAATGTCACAACTGTCCCATGTACTATCAGTACTCAATGTCACAACTGTCCCATGTACTATCAGTACTCATTGTCACAACTGTCCCATGTTCTACCAGTACTCAGTGTCACAGTGGAGAACCACTGACCCATGTACCATCAGTACTCTATAGATCAGTGCAGCACAACTGTCCCCTGTACCATCAGTACACAATGTCACAACTGACCCCTGTACCCTCAGTATTCCATGCTGTAGTGCAGCATGACTGTCCCCTGTTCCATCAGTATGCAATGTCGCAATGGAGAATAAGTGACCCCTGTGCCATTAGCACTCTATGTCTCAGTGGAGCACAATGGAACCATATACCAGCTACCCAATAGCTGCATTAACCACACAGCACACTTGGAAGTACCACTGAAAGTTGTAGTTTAATCCCCCTTCTCTGATGAAAGCCAGCAAAATAATTCATAAACATTATAGCTGTTAATTATACCTGTTTCTGTTTCACAGGCAGTTGCATGTGCCCTTTTCAAAGTGTAAATCTTCGTGTACCTTGTGCAAAGGCTTACTAAACCCCCAGTTTGATCTATACATCACCTGCCTTATAGTTATTGTCCTAATGGATTTTATTATTTGCAACATGCTCCTACATCAGCAGGTCCTACTGTGGTTATAAAATCAATTTGCAAATTGACATCAGCTTGGAAGGCTTCAGGGTCTGTCTGGTTGCTAGATTTTTCAAACAAGCCTTTATTGTACATGAAGTGATATGTTACATAGATATTAATACAGGATACTTAGCATTTCGGTATGTTCTCCTCTTAGGAACATTATAGCTAAGGGGTGCCTACAGCTGGTCGACCCACAGTTGTTCATATTCCAGTAAATGGCAGCCAGAAACTCAAACAGCTGTAATCTCAACTGACCAGCTGCTCATGCTTGAACTTGAAGGTGAGTTCAGCAACACAGCTGCTATACCAGCTGCTCACATCAAAGAGATAGATGGAAGCAAGTGCTCACTGTGGAAAAGGTAAGTGTGGAAGGGGAGTGGGCAGGGTGCTGTTAGGTTTAGGGAGGAGGAGGGGGTGGGTAATATAGTGCAGACTTTAAGATTAGGGAGGGGGACAGGGATTTTAGGTTTAGGGAGCGATCAAGGATGGCAGAAGGAAGAGGATTTTAGGTTTAAACACTGATCTGGAGTTTAAGTTTTTGGACGGTGAAAGAGGATTTTAGGTTTAGGGAGCAATAGGGACATTAGTATTAGCAATTTTAGGTTTATGGAAGGATGGGGAGCTTCAGGGTTAGGCACTGGCTGCGGGGTTTTATAGGTAGGATAGGGGTTCTTGTAGGGATAGTTAGCATTATGGCAAATGAGTCACTGAGAGTTATAGCACCTGTCAAAAAAAGCGAGTGGCAGTGAGGATGTGTTTCACACAAATGTGTCTCAAAAACATGTAATAGATGAACCTACTCTGTTCTACACTCTTGAAGAAGAGGAAGCACAAATTATTCTCAAAATTAATCTTCTGCTTTTTTCAGAGCTTGGACTGAACAGTGAATCACTTAGTCAAGACATAACAAAAAGCAAGAAAAAATGATGGACTATATTTATAGCAAATATTTTTTTGTGGGAAAAGTTTCACACATACACATCCAGAAATGCACTATTACACGTGACATGCAGACAGACAGACACACACACTTGCAGAAAAGTAATGTGTGCTACTGCATCTTGTCCTGAATATATATGGAAGATACATATTATTTATTAATAAAAATTCAGAAGTTAACTTTTCTATGTATAATAAATACCTCACATGGTATCCCCACAGGCATACATATATGCCCATCCATACTCAGAATTCACTGATAGATATTATTTGCAATATTAATATAATCTGGCATGAAACATTTAGATTCACCCAAATAAATCTCCAGTAGTTAAGATACAAAACATCTATTAGACTATATATGCAATTTATATAGCAATCTTGATGTTAGAAAAAAATATTATTTGCAGAAAATGTGGCATAAATGCATTTTAGGTTTCATGTGACTCTGACATGCAGATATTTAAACATACACACCATGTCGCTCGTATGCTTCACCATCCTTATTATATTAAAGTTTGTAAGTAATTACACAGGATCCATAAAATACATTCTACTTTGTTGTAGAATCAATTCCAATTCCTACAGTTAATTTTAATTAAACCTACTTCATACATTCATTCAGTTTACAGATTACAGTCATTGGAACGAACATGTCAATAGTTCTGTAACCTAGCTAGCAAATAAGACTGGATGATTTAAAATAGGTCTAAGAATTCAAGGACTGAAACAGAGTTTTTTTTTTTCTAAGTGACCGGCTTTGGATTTGGCAAGAGAAAAATACTCTCCAGGCATTTAGCTTATTCTCAGAAATTAAAAATGCACAGCCGCTTTTCAATGTGCATATTATCTACATGTCAAAACAAAAGATATCGATGTGACAAGACATCAGGTAGCTCGTTGTCACTGTCAGAATATGTCTTTGTTACTGTAATGACAGAACAATTATGAACAATAGTGGCAATTTATCATTTCTTTGGGGCTGAGCATTGATGGGATGACTGCACAAGAAGTGCTGTTCTCCCGTTTATGTATCGCATTATCAGGGTCCATTATCTCCGTTAATTAATTATGCCCATGAATCTGCGCTTGACATAAATGTCATACTGCTGGTAGATCATCATAGTGAACAGGGGTAAAAACATATGAACCGTCAAACCATTATCAAATAAACAGTTGGCTTCATTGCTCATTTTTTATATTACCCTAGCGCTGGTTTTATTCCATCACTTGTTATGGTCTTTAAATCATTGTTTGAACTGCATATGCCTACATTACTGAGTCTATTCCTGTCAAAAATTGTAAACAGTAGCAGAGCAGCTCCTAATATTTTCAGTCTGTTAGTTTATAAAATATTTTGTGGCATAACTGCTTAAAATATATATGTGACAGCATAAGAAATTACTTTTGGTTTGAATAAATTAACTTTGCCATTAGAAACACAGCTCTAATTTATTTTTTCATGTGATTATCCTTAAAGGTATACAAAACTTTATATTAACTCACTATTCTACTGTCTAGTTCTCAATATCACACTAACCCACTTTGGTTATTTATAGCATAAGTTAATTATTTACATTGCACTGACCAGTTAATACCTGTAGGAGTGACTGATAGTAAAGAAATTGTACAACAGATTAAAAGGAAACAAACATAGCATATCAATGTACCATCCTGATATACAGCTGAGTAAATGGCATAGGATTTTGTTCCCCAGTAGACATCTGGAATATATTAATAGTTTACAGGTATAAAGACACACTACAGAAACAATGAGATATTAGAATATGGCACATGCTGTGGTAAAAGACGTACAATAAAATAGGATTATAGTCTGACACATACACATCTGTTTATGTGTTAAAAAACATGGAGGAGATATGTTACTGAAAGAGATCTGTGGAAGACTGGTCACACAGAGAGAT
The DNA here is from genome assembly GCF_019279795.1 of Protopterus annectens. Classification (NCBI taxonomy): domain Eukaryota; kingdom Metazoa; phylum Chordata; order Ceratodontiformes; family Protopteridae; genus Protopterus; species Protopterus annectens. Next base: position 853,555,738 of record NC_056726.1, on the reverse strand, counting down.
TAGAGAATTATCGTTAACATCTGTTTGAAGATGCCTTATGATGGACAGTAAATGTAGAAAGTACCTAGGTCATATATGTACTTACACACACAAGAACACACACACACACACACACACACACACACACACACACACACACACACACACACACACACACACACACACACACGCACACTACAGAAATCAAGATATCAAATAGCTGTTCATCTTATTTGCCTAAAGCAGGATTATTTTTTAAGTATGCATTTTTCCAGACAATACATTTGCCCACTTTAAGCAGTCTGACAAAGCCATAAATCAGTTATAATTACTGGTTTAACCCAACCCTGGTTTGACAGATCTATCGTTGATACTTGAAATATAATTTCTTCCTTCCCAAAAATAATAAAAATAACATGCATCAACATAGATATAACTAATCTTCTTCTTCTTCTTTCGGCTTTTTCCCGGTTAGGGGTCGCCACAGCGGATCACCTTGTCCGCACATTGAATGGCAGTGGAGTTTTACGGTGTCGAGTTGCCAGCCCGGCGCCCAACCTTCCACAGAAGGCACACTCACACGCACACCTAGGGCCAATTTAGAGTGTCCAATCCACCTGCAGCATGTCTTTGGGATGCGGGAGGAAACCGGAGCACCCGGAGGAAACCCACGCGACCACAGGGAGGACATGCAGACTCCGCACAGAAGGCACCCCAGCAACATAGATATAACTAATAAACCTGATAAATAGTCAACATGACAAGTCTGTGGAGTAAGCAGAATTTGAATGTACATTTTCCAATGCTGATTGCAGATTTGCAATGCAATGATAGTATAGCAGTCCTCTCTACTGTCTCTATTTTGGAGGAACATTCCTATTTATTCTGCAAGATAATCCTGTTTTTGTAGTTATGTCCCTATTTTCCTGTTTGATTTACTCCTTCACATAGTTTTTTTTATCCTCCTTCATTACACATGATTTTTGAAGCTGTCTAGTACACAGTAAACCACACTATGTGACCAAAATGCTACTGACACCAATAATTTCAAGAAAGAGGATATATATCTTACATCTCCTTTTTCAGAAGCAAAATTAAATGACTTTATGTGGTAGACTTTTGCAATACAGTTCATTAAAGTCTACAGATTTTACATTGCCTCTTTGATAATGTGCTTATATTTTTCCATTATGTTTACTGGTGATTGCATGAAATGATTTGGCGAATCACCAGTAAATATTTCCATACAGGATCAGTCAAGGCCCGGGTTAACAACGACTGACACCAGTACTGTTAGCCAACAGGGTGCTAGTGGAAATTGGGCTACTGTTGGCCGAAGGAGGAGAAGAGGTGGAAGGCATGGCCAAAGGCAGGAAGAGAGGAGAAAGGCTAGGACTGTGGTAGTGAGGGTCAGAAATTTGAATGTTGGCAGTATGACTGGTATAGGGAGAGAGCTAGTTGATATGATGGACAGAAGGAAGGTTGATATATTGTGTGTGCAAGAGACCAGATGGAAGGGGAGTAAGGCTAGATGTATCGGAGGTGGGTTCAAATTGTTTTATCATGGTGTGGATGGGAGGAGAAATGGCGTAGGAGTTATTCTGAAGGAACAGTATGTGAAGAGTGTTTTGGAGGTGAAAAGAGTGTCAGATAGAGTGATGTTTATGAAGCTGGAATTTGATGGTGTAATGATGAATGTTGTTAGTGCATATGCTTCACAAGTTGGGTGTGCAATGGATGAGAAAGAAACATTTTGGAGTGAATTGGATGAAGTGGTGATGACTGTACTCAAGGGTGAGAGAGTGGTGATTGGAGCAGATTTCAATGGGCATGTTGGTGAAGGGAGCAGAGGGGATGAGGAAGTGATGGGTAGGTATGGTGTTAAACAAAGGAATGCAGAAGGTCAGATGGTAGTGGATTTTGCGAAAAGGATGGACATGGCTGTGGTGAATACGTATTTTAGCAAGAGGGAGGAGCATAGGATGACTTACAAGAGTGGAGGAAGATGCACACAGGTGGATTATATCTTATGTAGGAGGGCCAGTTTGAAGGAGATTGGAGACTGTAAAGTGGTGACTGGAGAAAGTGTAGTTAGGCAGCATAGGATGGTGGTTTGTAGGATGACATTGGTGATCAAGAAGAGGAGGAGGAGTGTGAGGACAGCACCAAGGATCAAATGGTGGAAATTGAAAAAGGGTAATTGTGAGGTGGAGTTCAGAGATGAGTTAAGACAGGCACTGGGTGGCAGTGAAGAGTTACCAAATAGCTGGGTAACTACAGCAAAACTAGAAAGGGAGACAGCTAGAAAGGTGCTTGGTATCACATCGGGACAGAGGAAGGACAACAATGAGACATGGTGGTGGAATGAGGAAGTACAGAAGAGTATACAGGCAAAGAGGTTGGCAAAGAAGAAGTGGGATTGTCAGAGAGATGAAGAAAGTAGACAGGAGTATAAGGAGATGAGGTGCATGGCAAAGAGAGAGGTGGCGAAGGCTAAGGATAAGGCATATGAAGAGTTGTATGAAAGGTTGGATACTAAGTAGGGAATAAAGGACCTGTATTGATTGGCTAGACAGAGGGACCGAGCTAGAAAAGTTGTGCAGCAGGTAAAGGTGATAAAGGATAATGAGGGAAACATACTCACAAGCAAGGAGAGTGTGTTGAGGAGACAGAAAGAGTACTTTGAGGGGTTGATGAATGAAGAGAATGAGAGGGAGAGAAGGTTGGATGATGTATGGATAGTGAATCATGAAGTACAATGGATTAGCAAGCAGGAGGTAAGGATAGCTATGAAGAGAATGAAGAATGGAAAGGCTGTTGGTCCAGATGACATACCTGTGGAAGCATGGAGGTGTTTAGGTGAAATGGCAGTGGAGTTTTTAACCAGATTATTTAATGAAATCTTAGAAAGTGAGAGGATGCCTGAGGAATGGAGAAAAAGTGTTTTGGTACCGATTTTTAAGAATAAAGGTGATGTGCAGAGCTGTAGTAACTACAGAGGATTAAATTGATCAGTCACAGCATGAAGTTATGGGAAAGAGTAGTGGAAGCTAGGTTAAGAAGGGATGTGATGATTAATGAACAGCAGTATGGTTTCATGCCGGGAAAGAGCACTACAGATGTGATGTTTGCTCTGAGAGTGTTGATGGAGAAGTACAGAGAATGTCAGAAGGAGTTGCATTGTGTTTTTGTAGACTTAGAGAAAGCATATGACAGGGTGCCTAGACAGGAGTTGTGATATTGTATGAGGAAGTCAGGAGTGTCAGAGAAGTATGTAAGAGTGGTACAGGATATGTACGAGGGTAGTGTGACAGCAGTGAGTTCTGCGGTGGGAGTGATGGATGCGTTTGAGGTGGAGGTGGGGTTACATCAAGGATCAGCTCTGAGCCCTTTCTTATTTGCAATGGTGATGGACAGTTTGACAGATGAGATCAGACAGGAGTCCCCATGGACTATGATGTTTGCAGATGACATTGTGATCTGCAGTGAGAGTAGGGAACAGGTGGAGGAGACCCTGGAGAGATGGAGATATGCTCTAGAGAAAAGAGGAATAAAGGTCAGCAGGACTAAGACAGAATATATGTGTGTGAATGAGAGGGAGGATAGAGGAATGGTGAGGATGCAAGGAGTACAGGTGGTGAAGGTGGATGAGTTGAAATACTTGGGGTCAATAGTTCAGAGTAACGGTGAGTGTGGAAGAGAGGTGAAGAAGAGAGTACAGGCAGGATGGAGTGGGTGGAGAAGAGTGTCAGGAGTGATTTGTGACAGACGAGTACCTGTAAGAGTGAAAGGGAAGGTCTACAAGAGGGTAGTGAGACCAGCAATGTTATATGGGTTGGAGACAGTGGCATTGACAAAAAGGTAGGAGTTTGAACTGGATGTGGCAGAGTTAAAGATGTTAAGATTTGCACTGGGTGTGATGAGGGTGGACAGGATTAGGAATAAGTATATTAGAGGGTCAGCCCAGGTTGGAAGATTTGGAGACAAAGCCAGAGAGGCAAGATTACGTTGGTTTGGACATGTGCTGAGAAGGTATGCTGAGTATATTGGGAAAAAGATACTAAGGATGAAGCTACCATGTAACAGGAAAAGAGGAAGGCCTAAGATAAGGTTTATGGATGTTGTGAGAGGACATGCAGGTGGTTGGTGTGACAGAGCAAGATGCAGAGGACAGGAAGAAATGGAAACTGGTGATCTGCTGTGGCGACCCCTAACGGGAACAGCCAAAAGAAGATGATGATTTTTCCATTATGTTTGTTACTCTATTTTTTAAACATATTTTCTGAGTACTATCCCTCTTTCTTATTGGAGGCAGGATGAGTTATGTGTTATTTGGTATTCAAATATTTGATAATTAGATGTCCGGATTTTTGGCTGTATGTCCTTACTTTTTAAAGGCTTTTTATTCCTATGTTCAGCATCTGCAAGTTCAGAGGCATGCAGTACAGAATTAGTGGGTAAAGTTATGTTACTGACACCATTATTTTTGCTCACTTTTTCACATCTTAATGATGTTAGTGAAAGGTTTGCAGACTGATATTTGAGAAGGATTAGTATGTTTTCTAAGTGTTGTGTTTTAGATGCATGAATTATGTGCATACTGTATCATTATTTTAAGAAACATGGCTAGCTAAATTTTCTTGCTCTTAAAAGTCCAAGGTTTGAGGTCTTGTTGTACAGTAAGGAAATTAATTCTGTCCAGATGGGGTACTGAGCACTGTCTATCTATATCAGTAATCCTGAAAGACTGCTCTGTTTATAATCAACACAAGCAGAACAATAACAGGATTTAAACCAGTGTTTATATTTAATTTCCAATTGGGATTAGTCCAGACTTTCAATACAGGTTTACCTTAAACTTCACTTTATACTGCAGCTCACCTAAACTGCCCCAACTTTATGAATGAAAAGTGTCTTGCCTACACATGCATATTGAGAATATGTTTTAGAATATTAATTAACCTGTGTTGCATAATTGATATACCTGGGTTCTTCAAATACTTCTTTTAAAACTGTGTAAGTGCCACACTTAACTTTATGACCAACACAACAGAGAAGAATTACTATTAAATATGTCTCTCTGGGCAGTACAGTTGGACATATCTAGTATATTCAGAATAGAAGCATAGTATATCGACTACATGTTACTGCCTGCTACCACTGCAACACTGGCCTTTCTTAATAAACTAAATTAGCACTAGTAGTAATCTATGGTTTGGGGGAGACATAAACAAAATGTAAATGAACATAATGATTGTTTAATATACCCTGCCTTTACACTAAGGCATTCATATTACAGTTGCCCAGCACTGCCACTCTGAGAAGCATTTTTAACTAGACAATATAAGTTGTATCAAAAGGGCTTCTTCAAAAGTACATATTTCACAGTACTTTAGACACAGTTCTCCTCCAAATTCTCCAAGACACTGCACATATGAGAATCTCCATGGTGTACAGCCACAGAAGAAGAGCCATAAGAGAAAAAAATAGCACAGACAGCGGTGAAGAACAGGTGACAAACAGATCTCTGTAGACAGAGCAGATATATAGTGTCTAGTGTAGTTAAAATGGAAATACACAAACATCATGCTTCTGCCGGCTACCATGGTAACATCAGCCAAACACACTGACATCCCCTTACATAACAAATGCATTACCAGCAGCAAAATTTGTTTCTTTGGAGTCATATACAAAATAAAGGAAATTTTACAACCAGATAATCAAGTTACTGTTCCCTGGTACTCTGACTCTAACAGTGCACCTACACAGCAGTTACTGAGATGACCTCCCAGCACTTTGGGGTGACTTCTAGGTTGAATTTGTACATTTCCCCTCTATCTATATATGTTTTCAGTAGATACAATTGTTTACCCTCATCCCAAAGATGTGCTGCAGGTGAATTGGCAATCCTCCATATCACCCATGGTTGGGTGTTTTATTTGTGAGGGAGCATGTACATGAGCCTGCACATGTGCGCATGCATGTGGGAGCGTGCACGTGTGCGTGTGCGTGTGTGTGTGTGTGTGTGTGTGTGTGTGTGTGTGTGTGTGTGTGTGTGTATGTGTGTTTGCGTGCATGCGTGCTCGTGTGTGTGTGTGTGTGTGTGTGTGTGTGTGTGTGTGCAAAAGCATCCTGCAACTGCTGCTTGGTGATCTGCCCAAGACAAGTTTTTCTGCCTTATACCCACTAATTGATGGGAGAGGTTTATACTCCCACATAAGACTGAAATGGATCACATGGAAGAATAGAGAATGAATGAATAAGTGGTACTGTCATTCTTGGAAGTATTTATAGCCTTGGACTGAATGTTTTTCTTTTTCAATGTACTGACATCAAAACCACTTCCTTAAAAGTACCAGTTTCACTGTAATTCAGTCACTTCAGCTCTTTCAAAATCAAAATCCATGGAAACATTGTGATTTCATCTCGGACATGCAATACTAGTCAGTAACAGTAGTATTCTGTGTAAATAGTTTCCACATAAGCCCTCAGTGATATATAATGGATTAAATCTAAGCCAAAACATTCTTGGCTTTCAGTTTGTTTCAACACAGAAACTTTGCAGTCTGGCAATACAACACTGAATCCAATGTACTATACAACATGTACTGTAATACAGTGACCACCCACTGCTTTTCGTTCTAGTCCAATGGCAATGCTGTTGGATATGTTCACATTTTATACTACCTTAACTCCACATTTGGTCTTAGTGTGGAAAACATTCACAGGGAAATGACCTACAGCATTTTATCTTAATAAAAAATAAATTGCATTGCTTTTATAGATGTATATTTGCATAATTTGCATAATACAACCACCAGATACTGTACTTTCTTTAAAGAAAACTGATTTTTACCCAACTGAGCCCAGTTTGCAGTTCATGATCACAAGATGTCAACAGCCACCATTTTAAAATGATCATGGGGAAATTATATAGCATGTGTATATCTTGATAAAAGATTGTTTTCACAATCAGAAGTCATAAGCAGTAGCACATAATTGAAACTGTTTTTGCATTGCTCAGTGTATATAAAAAATCATCACAGGCAAGCAATGTACAGCATTTTGCTGCTGTTATAAAAAGAAAATTACACTGTGTTTACAAGGGTTAGGATAAAACATGTTTGCTTTGTAGTTTGTGATCGGCAACAAAGGCCATCTATCATTTTGCCAGTGTTACACTGCTTTCATGGGTGTTAGCAAAACCATTATTCTACTGTGATTTTTTTTCTGAAATGTGTCCTGTATTATTGTTTTTTGTTGGTTTGCTCTTTCCAAGGGTGACCATACTAAATTCCCTTATCTTCTCTCTACATCAGGTTTGTAGATCTTGTACAACTCTGTTTGGCTTCTAATGCACATAATCCAATCCTTGCTATATATAGGTGGAAGAGCAGGTTAGCTGTGCCAGCCTTTCCCATGTGTGTGGGGGTTTGTGTGTGTGTGTGTGTGTGTGTGTGTGTGTGTGTGTGTGTGTGTGTGTGTGTGTATGGGGATCTCCAGAATAGCATGCATATTCCAGATGAACAGGCACCATTTATCAGTGCAGAGATATCATTATGGCAGAATTCCTGTTGGTGATGACTTGACGTTGCTTTATCCACTCACTTAGCTTTATTAACTTCTCACTTGGATTTCACAGAATAAAGTCATATTATAGTGTTCTTTCCATTTCTGCATAAATTTGATGCAATTTAACTCATCTTTTTTTTTGTTTTTTTCTCCCTTAGGACATCATATCATTGACCAGGTCTCTAGTACCCTACTTACATGCCAGGCCAGCCAGCTTTTCTACTAATCCCCTGAACTTGCTCTGGTATTGCTAAGGTTGGTCATGGATTCTAAGGACATCATACAGCATTGGTCATCTCTGTTTCCATTCTGTGGGAGGGTCTTTATATGCCCTACCCATTTCTCTGCCTTGATTCCTATGCTTATCATTTCCTTAGAGGTCATCTCCCCTCTTTGAGCCACACCTCTCCTAAGGGAACATCTGTGGCGAATATCCTCCCTGCTACTCTATCCGTCACCCTAGTCACTTATAAAACCTGGGTTGACTAGGCTGTAGACAGGGATTTATCCTTATACATCACCAGAGTGGCTTTCATCTAACTGTCCTTAATGTGTCACTTGCTTGGACAATAATGATGGCTAGTTCACTAAATCCCCTTTTCTCAATATAGACCCTCTTTATTATTACTTCTCATGTCCTGTTTTGCAGCAAACTATTGATTAATTTTTTAAAGATTGTTATCAAATTATCTTCATATTGGCTTGGTAATTTCTCTATAGTCTACAGTCTTATATGAACTGTTTTGGTAGTTGCTATACTAAAACTTGGAGAGAAGGTATTTATCCTCCTGCTGATCCATTACACCTGATCATTCTGCACTCTTTAGTTGCTCTGCCTTCTGTAACCCCTGACATATAGGTCTACATCTCCAATGCTATGGTACCATTTATATGATTATTTCATGATTTAAAAAAATGTAATATTAGTCCCTCTGTAGTTCTGGGAGTGACTGCATTCATGCCTCTACACTTCCTGTAACATCATTGTAGGACTTCTTTCTGGAACCTCTCTTCAGAGGAAAGTTTTGGATCATGCCACACTCCTTACATGTTGTTGCTGCTTGTAGAGTTATGACATGACAAACATAGGACAGCATAATATACGCTAGTGCAACAAAACATAAGGACATATGATGGCAAAGAAGGCAATGTATGTAACTACCCTGCCCATTTTAGTGGTGTTAACTTCACCCAAGGTAGGACTGTCCCATAAGTCTACTTTTTGGAGTTTACAGTGGGTATACATGTGCTTGTATCACTGTCAGTGACAAACTACTACAAAATAATAACAGCACACTGTACGCATAAGGTCACTCTTGGTACAGTTTACTACAGAACACCTAGGAAGATCATGTCACCGTCTAAGAACTACTCATGTGACAAACTTCCTGTGTATTGCCACACCCCATTTAGATGAGCAAAGCAACAAAGACATAACTTCAGCACATTGCACATAGAAGATCAATCCTAAGTGAAGTACACTATGAAAACCCTGGAAGATCACCTGTCTTCCTTCCCAGAATGATTAAGCATCAAAATTACCTATGCATAAGAGCTATAGCTGGTTGACATCCTTCATTCAAAAGGCTGCTTTCACATTTCTGCCATGGTCTGACAGTGGCTCAACAGGTATGATACCAGCCTTTGGTGGCACAGCCTACAAGGCTATGAGTTCTATTCCTACTCCGGGTAATTGGATTGCTGAAGCTGCATTGTAGCAGTGGAGAGCCTGTTATACTCCTGAGTCAGTGTTGTACTTTGGATGCAATGTTAAACTAATTTCCCACCTGACTGACATGCTGGCAACTCAGGTGGATGTAAAAAAGCCCATGTCATCTATTGAAAAGAATAGGTTAAGTTCCCTGATACCTAGGCCAAATTTCCCCAATAGTATAAATGCCAGCTTGGACCCCCCCCCCCCACTGAAAACAAGGGAGCCAGCCTAGTCAGACTAACTTGTTTAATAAAAGTGCTGCTGTCCTGAGTGTCTTCTCTTTTGGATGAGATGTTAAACTGAGGTCCCACCTGCTTGAGATGCTGAAATATGCCCTTTATTTAACACAACACAAAAAATATTATTTACATATTTACAAAATGTATATATTTACAAGTACACATATACAATTTCTATTTCTTGCTATTTTTTATTTTATTAGAATTTCCAAATTGATTTTCTTCCATAATTGACTCCCATTCCTTCTTTCACAACCATAATCTGACTTTTCAAAATATATCTGCCAAAATCCATTTCACATTAAACTTCATTCAGTCTTTCATTCAAAAAAAACCCCATAAAACATAAAATAAATTCTTATCTACCATTCACAGGTATTCTTTTTTCTTACAATAGCCATATATAATCATATTCAAATTTATATTGTTTATGTCATTAATATTCTCAAAAAAATCTTCAAACATTTTCCAGAGTTTTATCACCCATTCACATTTAAAAAATCCTCTATTGCCTCTTACTCCCCGCAAAATAAATACTCACTTTCAACATTATTTTTAATTGGCATAGTCCCCTTTACAGGTAAATCATTTATTACCAGTCTCATAGGAAATCCTGACATTCCGTTATCATGGTCCACCTCTTTTTCCTAACCTTCATGGCTTTAATCACTTTTTCTAGTAAATTTTCCCATGGAGTTACATAATAATAATATTGTTTCATCGCATTATTGTACCACATTATTCTGTTTTTCTCTACATCATCAATTATTTTCCATGTAAATATTTTTTTCTTGATAATTACCAGTTTTGTCATTCACATACTCTTATTTTTATTTTCATCATTTCCCAGATTTTTGTATTTATATTGAAACATTTTCATGATTAAATTCTCACTCTCGTCTTTTACCCACCTGTACAAATTTAGGGAAGTAGACTACACAACTAGGTGTAGTAACACCATTCCCTTTTCATCTTCACTGACAAACAAAACACCTCTTTTCACTGGGTTTAATCATGAATCCTACTTTATATGAAAGAAAACAACTACACAATATTATTTTCATACTTTAATGGGATCATAGAAATATTTGACATATATTCTATTTGTTCCATTAATACTGAATTTCCAGATAAATATTTTTCCTGAATGCTAATCGATACATCCTCCACAGAAGTCATATTTATTTCATTTATTTTATAAACCCTTCCCAGATGTGCCCCTCACCAGGCTGGATAAGTAGAAAGTCACAATTAGTTGTTTTGTCAGGTGCCAGAATCCGTCATTTCACCCATGCACTCAAGTCTCTCAACAACAGGTACTGTTATGATTATGTCATAGTCCATGGTGTGAATGACTTGAGACATACCTCCTTGAACTATATGAAGAGAGACATGATCACGGTTGCTGAATATGTGCCCCAGGCAAGTATGTTTCTAGCTTTAAGCAGCATTCTACTGTCACCCAGATTGATGCCTCAATACAAACATAAAAAGATTGACTTTAACAACTGGCTTAGTTTCTGGTGTCATTCCAAGGGGATCCAGTACCTGACAGCCTGGGAAGACAGGACTGACAAACCACGATACTTTCACAGAGATGGCCTGCATCTGTCTCCCTTGGGCTTTAAGCTCTTGGCAAAGGCTCTAGCCTCCCCCATAGTGCCTTTTTAGGCAATGCCAAGAGGTCAAAACTACCAACATGAACATTTCATCAAAACGCAAATTAAAGGTCATGCTGCTAAATGCTAGGAGTCTAAACATGAAACTCCACTCATTGCAAGCAGTCTTAACCCTGCAAGCTGCTGACATTTGTGTAGTCACAGAAACCTGGTCCAAAACTGAGGAGAGCACCCAGTCATACTAGGTTACTCATCCTATCATACATTCAGACCCCAAACCGAGGGCAGAAAAGCAAAAGGAGGTGAAGTTGCAATATATATAAAAGACATACACAACTCCAGGCTGGTCATAAAGGATGATGCACAGGAGATACTCCAGGTGCAGTTAAAAATTGACAAGACCCCCCTCATTCAAATCATAGCTAGCTATAGGCCCCCAACTTTGACTCAAGATACCTACTCCACCTATCTGGACTTCTTTGAATCTATCAAGATTCAACCCTTTACCCTGTTCCTGGATGACCTTAACTATCCAACCATAGATTGGAAGAACTACTCATGCCAAAACACAAATGCCCAGAGATTCATTGATTTCATCAATGCAAATGCCTTGGACCAGCTGGTCAACACCCCCACAAGAGGTAAAAATATTTTGGACTTGGTATTAACCAACATGAGTAACCACTGCAGCAACCAGGTCAGTGTCATCCTCCATGGTAAGATCCAACCACAAAGCAGTCACTTTCGAAGTCACTGTCTCCCATGACCCCCCCCCCCCAGTTAGGGTCAAACAAAGAAACTTCTGCAAAGCTGATTACACCCTCCTCAGAGAGGTTATAAACACCTTCACAGCCCCCACCCCCCTCCATAGGAATGTATGTCCAAACCTGCACCAAAGTACTATATGAGCATTTATACAGCTGCATGGAATCAGAAATACCCGAGAGGGCAAAATTATCCTCCTCAAGGAAGAATAAACCTGTCTGGTGGACATCTGCAATAAATAAACTCTATAAGAGAAGGAAATATTGCTGTCCGGGACCAAGAAGGAGAAGGTACCTAATTGGAAACAATATCTCCTTAGCCTGAACATGCAAAGCAAACTTCAAGTGCAAACTGGCCACATCTACTAAAGACATTCATAAGGCCTTTTTCACATATGTCAGTAATCTCAAAGGAAGCACCCATATCCGCTCAGAACTGGTGGTCAAGGACACCATGTACACAAATGCTGTACATATAACCAAACTGCTGGCAGAGAGGTTCAGTGATAACTTCACCCTTCTGTCCTCCATCAGTAAATCAGGACATCCTCAGCACCTGCCCCCCTCCCGTTATCTCTAGGGAGTGAGTCATTACTGCCCTCTCAAAGTTAAAAAATACAGCCTCCATGGGACCCGATAACATCCCAGTCTGCATCCTACATGAACTCAGGTGGGAACTTGCAGCACCATTAGGCACCCTATTCAACCAAAGCCTGAGTACTGGCTTCATCCCAGCTGAGTGGAAGTCAGCACTGTCATCCTTTTGCATAAAGGTGGAGCATCCACTGAGCCAGGAAATTATAGACCCATCAGCCTAACTAGGCTGATCTGAAAGGCCATGGAGTGGATTATCATGGACCTCATTAACAAGGACATTGGCAACCTCCAAACACTCAATCCCACACAGTTTGGTTTCATCAAGGGGAGGTCATGCCTGTTTCCAAAGCCATTGACTAGGGGAAGACAGTACACACTGCCTATCTTGACCTGGCCAATGCCTTTGATACTATTCGCCAGTTGGGTATGATAGATAAACTTTCTCAACTAGGCATCAATCCATTAATTACCAGATGGTTAGCTAACTGGCTCACTGACAGAACCCACCTAGTCAAAACAGGGGAAGCTACTTCAAGCCATAGACCTGTAATGAGCAGTGTTCCCCAGGGATCAGCCTTGGGGCCTCTGTTGTTTGGGATATACTTTTCTGAGGTACATGCCAAAACCAGTGGGCTATGGCTGGGCAGGTTTGCAGATGACTGCAAGCTGGGCACTGTCATCAATTCCCCTAGTGATGTGGATATCCTCCAAGAGGGTCTCACCCAAACAAATGACTGGTGCCAGAAACATGGCCTCAAACTGAATATCAAGAAATGCATCATCACCATCCCCTTTGGGGAGAGTGACATCCCCACAAATTATCACATTAATAACAAAGTCCTAATCATGCAATCAGTCGTGAGGGACTTGGGCACCCAGGTTGATAGCAAACTGACTTTTGACCACCATATTGCCTCCATTGTACGGAAAGCTTCCTACATGGCCCACCTCATTAGTAAGGGTATCTCATCCAGGAACAACCTGGTCATAACATCCCTGTATTCTTCTAAGACCCATTATTGAGTACAATGTCCCTTTCGGCATGCACCTGATAAAGCACATGTAGCAGCTGGAGAGAACAATGGTTCCTCACCAGGAGAATCCAGGTCTGCAAAGATCTACCCTACACAGATAGGCTAAAGGCCTTGTCCCTCTACTCAGTCTCTTACAGACTCCTCAGAGGTGACCTCTGTCTGCCATACTACAAAGAAATCTCAGACCCCTGCCTTGATGGGACTGCTGCATATCCACAAGTCAAGCTCCACTCGAGGAACCCACATGTGTGAGACCTCAACCTGGCCTGAAACATCAACAGGACTTGTTGGCGGGACAGATTTGTGTCCCAGAGACTCCTCCTACTGTGGAATAGACTCCCTCTCCATGTCAAGCAGAGTACCTCATTAACCCTTTTTAAGCATAACCTGGATAACTGGATGGGAAACAGAAAATACATCCCTGGGATTCCACCTGTGTCCCTGTTGGACAGGGGCAATGGGTGCTGACTTGTCAGAACATGAGCTAAATTCTTGGCTAGGCTTGTAAGGGCCTCAGGGCCAATAGCCTAGTTGCTTCCTATGATCCTATGATCCATAACTACAATGTTTTTCCATTTTGTTTCCTAGCAAAGAGACTTCATTCACTTATAAATACACACATCCATTTTTCACTTCATCACCCAAACTCTTGCCTTTGTCTTTATTCAGGATCATTCACATTTCCTTTAAACATCCATTCAGACAAACCAATACTTCCCTTATTCATATTTTTCTTAACAACTACAGCAATACCATCCATGTATGTCAAAATCATCAGTATTATTACCTCTGTTTGCTTCACAAATCTAGCATCTTTCATTTTATAAGCTACTCCACTCACTATTGTATTCATCACCAGTGCAAACAATATTCTATTGATGGGAAGTCCTTGTCTTATACCACACACCATGCATATTTCTTTACTCAATCACCCAATGCACTTACCCTATTATTACGATATGCTGGCATTTCTCCTAATTATTTATTTCATACTTCTCCATAACATTCCACAAACCATCATGTCCCATAGTATCAAATGCCTTGCTAATCTCACCTACCATAACTTTTACATCTTCCCTTTTACTTAAAACATCATCCATAATTTCTCTCACTATTAATAACAATATTTGACATCCCTTCGTTTTTATACCATATATACTTTTATCCATAAGCATAACAATAAATGACACATAAATAATAAATAATAATAATAATAATAATAATAATAATAATAATAATAATAATAATAATACTATAAATACCAATAAATATAACATCCTTAGTTATATTCTCCTCTATATTATTCCCATAAAAATGTATAATACATATTATTTAGAATGATGGATCTCCAATTTTTTTCATCTTTCTTCCATATAAATTTTAATATCCCACTACATAATTCTTTATAAACTAAACCTTCCTTCATCCATTCATTCAGTAGATTTACAAAATACCCTCTTTGCCAGTCCATTAATTTCTTGTACATGTTATACCCCATACCATCTGGACCTGATACTGAATCATCATTTACTTTCTTAACAACTTCATCCAATTCACTATAGTAATTTATTTTTAAATGCTTCCTAAACTTGTTCTGGAAATACCTTTACTTTTCCATTCTTCTACACTTATACATATTTTCCACCCACTGTCCTGCAATACTCATAATTTGCTCTTATATTCTTTCTAGCTCTCCTTTTACGTTTCATCTCACTCATTATACATATCCATATTTACTATTTTACCCAAATATATAGGCATCCTCTCCCTTCTCCCTTATAAATAATATCCCTGCTTAAACATTAATACATTAATGACATATTTCTTCGTGATTTCTGTTATATATGTTTTCTACATCATAATACCCTCTTATATTATTCTCTGAATTCTCTAATAATTTTCTTTAAATTTTCCCATATTTCACATTCTCTTCCTTTCTTCCATCATCCTGCCACTGGAAAAAAATGTTATACTTATTTTTAAATTCATCCCACTACTCCAGGAAGTTTTTATAGAAGTTCTTCATGGTTATATGAGCCTTCCATAAATGCAATACTTCACACTCCAGCTTCACTCTCCTTTCCTGTTTTAATATACTCCAGTTCATCTATCACCTCTAACCATATGTCTAAATGGTCTGAGAAAACTATTACAACTGTATAACCATTTGCTGTACCCAAGCTTTCAATAATGCAAAATAATAAATTTCAGATCCAAGTATTCCCCTGCTATAAGTCCACTGACATTTGTTCCACACAGCTAACTTACCACATTTCATCACTTTCTGTATTTTTATATATTGCCCTTTTTTAATGTCTTCCCCTAAATCACAATTAAAGCCCCCTCCAGTTATAATTTTCATGTTAACAACCACACAGTCTAATATTTGATGAAACAAACTTTCTTCCCTTGCTATTTGTATATGCATGCAATGCTATAATTCTAGAAACACATTCTCTCTGCCTTACATCAACAACAGTTACCCTTCCCATCCTAACCACATTACATCTGGTATTTCCACTTTCTTTACATAACACAGCCACTCCAGAACAACTTTCACTTCCTAAGTTTGATGTATTATATTTTCACCCGACTATTTTCTGTTGGCAGTCTTTCTTCCCTGTCAGGAATCGTACATCCTCTAACATAATAGCTCCTCACATTCAGCACATTGCATCCCAATCCTTCTTACGGTGTAAAATAGTGTTCCCATTTACTGAAAGTACTTTAATATTGTTGCTTTTCCTTCTTTTCAAACATGGGAGAAGCATTTTTAATTTTACTTTTCTTATTTTTACTCTTCCCCTGTTGAATATTTTTCCTGAGTTTTTTACAAATAATCCTTGATTCTAAGAATCAGATTTTTACTGGACAGAACTTCAAACAATTTTTTAGTATCAGTCTTTTATCCTGACCTCTCTTCCTGCGTGTACTCTCTCCTCATTTTCCCTTCCATATTCTTTCTTCAACAGTTTCTTCTTGAACTAATTCACCTTCTCTCTTAACCTCTTATTATCTCCTTGCCTTTAGCCTTCTTTTTCATTATTTACTGCTTGCTCATGGCAGTCCATGCGAAAGTGTCCCTTTTTTTACACAGCCTACATTCAGGCACACACCTTCTTGCTGTATATTCTTTCTCTCCACACATTGTATCTTTTCACACTTATTAATAAAATAAGCAATTCTCCACAAAAGCAAAAAAAAAAAACAAAACATGACTTAGGCTGGCCAACATGTCTTGCTGTCGCTCTCTGACCACCAACAAAAATAACACTTGATAGGTATTTTGACATATTTCTGTTCACATTTCAAAACAGCTTCCAGTCTCCAGGCTGCATTCCATAAGCTTCTCAAATCTCTAACTTGCACAATGTTATCAGCAGTTTTGTACAAACCCTGCAACACACAGCATTGCCTGCCTGTTTTAACATTGCTTTCCAGTTCATCAGTTCTAAACTGCAAAGTAACATTTTTACCAAAAAACAAGTAATTATTTCATCTATAAATATCCTTCTTATTGTCACACATTTCCAGAAATGTCATCATAGGATCATAGGAGGTTACTAGGCTAATGGCCCTGGGTCCCTTCCAAGCCTAGCCAAGAGTTTATCCCCAAAAAGAAACTTCTGTCAGCACTTGCCCCCCCTGTTAATGAGGGACACAAGTGGAACCCCTAGGACAAATTTGTGGTTTCCAATCAACTCATCAAGGTTGTGCTTGAAGAGGGTCAGCGAGGTACTCTGTTTGACATGTATGGGAAGTCTATTCCAAAGATGAGCCATTCTCTGGGACAATGCATCAAATTCAAATGTTAAGTCACAAAAAGTCTTTGCCCCTTTATTTGTAAATAACTACATTTATTGAGCTTTAAATCACAGAACAGATACTACCAGAAAATGAGTAATTGTTCCATGCCCTTCTTATTGTCACACGTTTCCAGAAATGTCATCATCAGTGCATCAAATTCAAATGTAAAGTCACAAAGTCTTTGTCCCATATAATAAATTGGTGGCATATTAATGAATCACTTTGTTGCTGTTGAAGGATTAGTACTATTTCTGTTATTTGCAAACATGCCAGCTACTACAATATGTGCACAGGTATGCTATGGCTCTTATAAATGAGAGTCCCATTTGTAAGATCAAGATATAGGTTACTCTGCTCCATCCATGTACAGAGGCCAGCAGTTTATTACTATGCACAACTAACTACATAGTCACTGCTGTCCAACACAAGGAAACCCTAGAAATATTATAGTTGTTTTTTTATCACAAATGCTTCAGAACCTCATAATATACAAGTATAACCTTCCTCTCATCTAAAACTAAACATTACAGTGATAAGTTTGTTTGCTATTTAGTTCACATTACATCACACTCCATTTGAAAAATATTAAATCCCTCTATATCTCACAACTGTCTAGATTTTCACAGAATATCCAGATTTTTGCTCATGTTTTTGTTCTGTTCCTCATAAAATGTGGCTTTCTGGTAAATCACTGAGGGCTGAAGCCATTAGATAATGACACACATTTGAGTTTCATACTTCATATCCTTCAGAAAATGGATGTTAACCCAAATCCTATTATTCTAGCAACCTTTTAAATTTATAAGATCTATATTAAAGATCTGCCTGAATTTTGGGCCTTTGTCCTCCTGTTACTTTAGGTTTTGTCCGAATTGCTTGTACTATGAGGTTGAGAGGTACGAATACCTCACAACCTGACCCCAATAAATATCAGGTAGTTATTGATTTAAGGATAGTAATTTTATTGAAACAGTCAATAACAAAGTTTCAGGCTGTCTGCACCAAACCATATGTGTCTAAATACTTAGCTACCTCCCCAGTAGCAGTTTAAAATAAAATGACCCAAGTGTACCATTGCATCTCTTATCTTCTTATGCAGTCCACCAAATAGAAATGATATAACCTGTTGGTTGATTGTCAAAATTATTTGAGAGTGTTTCACAAATTCATGCACAAATCTTAACTTGACATAGCAGATAACCCTAGTTTATATCACATAATTGAACTTCCAAAATTTCGAACACCATAGGCTCGAACTTGGAAGTTCGAAATGTGATAACATCGAACACTCAGAACAGCAAATTTTTTCTCAGGGAAAAAATTTGATGTTCCAAGAAACACACACACAACACAAGCACACCTAAAATTAAATAATCCACACATATACACTTTACAAAACCCTACTTCTAAACCTACACTAAACCATACATACAGTACTACCTGTCCACTTACCTTAACCCGCTCCCTAACGCTAAGGTCCCTAACTATCGCACACTTACCCTAAGGAGTTATACATAAACAAACTAAATAATACACACACATGCACTTTATAAAACCCTACCTGTAACCCTACACTAAGCCATACATACAGTACTACCTATCCACTTACCTTAACCTTAACCCACTCCCTAACGTTAAGGTCTGTAACTATTGCACCATAGTGGAGGAAATAGCGAAGCCGTGGAACAGCCCACCAAAATCTTGCCCTAGCAAGATTTCGATGTTCCACAGCTTCGCTATTTTCCACTTTTGATGTAGTGGATTTTATATTGTAGCATTCGAAGTTTTGAGACTTCGATGTTACAATATAAACCCAATAAACCAACCTATTATATACTCAGGTAGTACTAATACTAACCTTCATTATGTACACATTTCCTGCACACATCATTTTCAAAATTTATCATGGAAATGATCAGTCATGATATAGTAAACCTGCAGACACTGGACCCAAACCAGTTTGGTTTTGTCAAGGGCAGATCATGCCTACACAACCTGGTAGACTTCTTTGAGAAGGTAGCCAAAGGAATGGATGAGAGCAAAATGTTTCACACTGCCTACCTTTACCTGGCCAAGGCATTTGGCACAATACCCCACTCAGGCATTGTTGATAGACTCAAGAGGTTAGGTACAAACTCATATGTCACCCGGTGGAGAGCCAACTGGCTTGCAGAAAGGACCCAGGAAGTTAGACTTGGGGAGTCCACCTCTACAAAGAGTACAGTCACAAGTGGAGTCTCGCAAGGATCAGTTCTTGGACCACTCCTTTTTGGCATTTACTGCTCTGAAGTCAATGCCAATGGCAATGGTCTCTGGCTGGATAAATTTGCAGATAACTGCAAACTAGGAGCTGTCATTGAATCCCATACTGACACAAATGTTCTCCAGGAGTGGGTGACACAGACAAACAACTGGTTTCAGAGCCATGGACTAAAACTAAATGCCAAGAAATGCATAATAGTATACTTTGGGAAGTCATCTACCCCTAATAGCTATCATATTGACAATATACCCCTTAGAGCTGACCCAGTAGTCAGGGGCTTAGGGACACACACATAGATAATAATCTAACCTTTGACTATCATGTGTCTACAGTAGTGAGGAAATCATTTCATGTTGCACAACTTATAAACAAAGGTATGGCATCTAAGTCCAAGGAAGTCATTATTCCATTGTATTCAGCATTCATCAGACCTATCATTGAGTACAGTGCCCCCTTTGTATGTACCCAACCAGGCATATCCAACAATTGGAATGTTCACAGAGGTTCTTCACTAAAAGAATACAGGGCATAAGCAAAATGCCCTATGCAGACTGCCTCAAGGCCCTATCACTGTATTCTCTGTCCTACAAGATTTTGAGGGAAGATCTACGCCTGGCATACAAGGCATTGTCAGACCCTACCCTGAATGACTTCCTGCATAACCACAAAATAAACAGCACCAGAATTACCCATTCTAAGGGCTTAAACCTTGCCTGTGATATAAATAGGACCTGCTGGACAGAGAGGTATGTATCCCAAAGACTACCCAGTCTATGGGACAGGCTCCCCATCCATGTGAAGCAGAGTTCCACCCTAATCTAATTCAAGTACAACTTGGACAGTTGGATGGGGAACAGAAAATTCATCCCTGGTTTGGCACCTATGTCTCTAATAGACACAAGCAATGGCTCATCTACCATGACCCTGCTTGTAAATGTTTCCTCTCCCAAGCCTCTGCTTACACTTATCAAGGGTATCTGAACTTGCCAGAGATTTGGGATGCATGACTAGGCTTAAAAAGGTCCTTGTGGTTGTTAGCCTAGTAAACACCTATGAAGCTATGAATCTATGAACATGATGCATGAGACAGGAAACATTAAACCCAGTAGTTAATATTTTCATATGCATCCCTCATAAATGAATATAACAGCATAGCTTATGTGAGAATAGTAAAATTATCACTAGTTTTGGAGAGCTTTTTCAGGACAGAGTTTATAGTATGGAAAATCATTTTCGCAATATGTCTGATATTCTATCATGTAAGAATATATCTCCTTTGGACAGATTATTTGGACAGAATGCTAAAAGCAATGTAATGGAAGCAACTCTTTTCATTTGCATGGTCATTAATTGTGCACATCCTCATGTGACTTAAAAGAAAATCAGTCTACCAATAATGTTATAGGACCTGAAGTAGGCTCTAATTTTAGAACACTGCTACTTTCCTCAGTTGTTTGTCTTTCTGGCTTTTCCTGGTTAGGGGTCGCCACAGCGGAACTCTGGTCTGCTAATGATTGGCAGTAGATTTTTATGGTGCTGAGTTGCCAGCCCGACGCCCAGCCTTCAGCGAAGGCACGCCCATTCACACATGTCTTTCGAACACCACTCGACTGCAGGGAGGACATGCAGGCTCCACCCAGAAGGCACTCCAGCTGTGAATCGAACAGGAGAACCTCTTGCTGTGAGGCAACAACGCTACCGCTGCACCACTGCAGCTTACATTGCTACTTTCCTTAATGTTGTCATAAATTAGTGTGATCCACCACCAACAGATGCTTCTGCATTCCATATGTGAGAAAAGTAGCAGTCACTTGATATACACCTGCCTTACACTTGTAGCACAACACACCAAATGTGCCAGATGACCACACATCTGCTAACCTTCTCATTCCCTTTAGCTGAAATAAAACCTTAATATTTTGCACATTGACCAGTATAGTCCTAAGCAGCAGGACATCTTAATGCAATATGGCTTCCTGTCTTTTCTATCAATGAGCTTAGATGTGAATCCTCAGTAGTCCGATCCAAACTTTGACTGAAATAATTCTTTTGAAAGTCAAGCTTTAAAGATCTGTCTGAAATAGTTTATTATCGTGTAAAGGTTTTATAAACGGAGATGTTTACACCCATTAAATGCAACATAAAAGCAAGTGGGATAACCTACTAGTGGATTGAACGCTTGAGCTTCAAATGCCTGAGATTCAGTCTGTCGACGAGTGGAGTTCCTTCATAGGAAATAACTGTTGGTGAGATGTGTATGCAGTGATGACCTTTTTGGAAGGATTTCCCCCTTCTTTGAGTTGGCATGACAATGGAGTAGGTATATGTAAGTTAGGAAGTGAGAGGAAGCTTGCTCCCCTGAAAAAGCACTTCGAAAGTGTTTTTTTTTCATAGTTTTTTTTTCAAAATGCAGTTCAGGGATTCTGATCCTTGGTGCATTCACTTTCATCCACTCATAGTGGAAGTGAAAGAGAGCACTTACAAACCATAAAATTAGTCTATAAATTGAGCATTTCTGCCTTCAAATGCTTGAAAAGCATTTCATTCAACCTGTTGGTATGTACAGGTTGTGATTTCTATGTAGAATAGACACAGTGTGCTATAGTAATGCTGTTTTAATAAAGGCAACTGACCTGGTATGCATTTCAAATGCTAATGCTATGTGTGGTTTATGTTCTGATATATCAATATTTCTTTTAAAAATATGGCTCTTGAATTCTCAGAGTAATTGCTGAAATGCACATGTGATTTGGGGTCATGTAATATATGGACTTGTTGCTGGGCAGTCTCAGTTTGCAAGTAAGTTTAGTATGCATGGCCAACAACAGTAACCTTGCAGCTGAATCTAGTAAAAAAGCAGTGTGTAGTTTTGCCTTACTTACTGCACAAAAGTGCTTGAGAGAGTGATTGATAAATGATTGTGCAGAGTAGTAGTAAGCAAGATGGGAGATGAGCAGTTCATATTCATAACAAGATGCAGCACAACCAATCCAAGGTTTGGAGTAAGACTGAAAGTGGAGAAGCATCTAGTGCATACCTCTCACCTGACCAGAATATCATTAAATGTCTAGATTTTGTCTCATATGTTAAGTTTGATCTTCATAAAATTTGTAATTTTCTGTGAAATCATTTGAGGACTGAAGTCACTAAATAATGACACACATTTGAGTTTCACAGTTCATATCCTTCAGAAAATGTATGTTAATACAAATCCTGTTATTCTAGCAACTTTCAAAGTTTATAAGAACAACATTTAAAATCACTCACTGTTTTGGGGTGTTTGACCCCTTTTATTTTTAGCTTTGACCAGAACTCTGAGATTGAGAGGTATGATATGGGGATGAGGAAAGATGTGAAACAGGCATTGTTTGACTTCTAGAAAGCATAAGGAAAAGTCCTAAGAAAGCTTATTTGAGCATATCCGGATGGGTTCAAATTGCCTGAAATACTGGTAGAATAAGTGTAGGGTATGTACAAGGGCCCAATGACAGAAGTATGGATAGCATTTGGACTCAGATAGAGGTTCCCAGTGAGAATGGATATGCATCGGGGTTCAGCGTAGAGCCCACCACTGTTCATACTAATGATGGACTATCTTAGCAAACAAGTCGGAGGGGACAGATCAATAAAGTTGCTATATGCAGACAATGTGGCACAAACACCAGCCTCAGAACAGGGACTTCAGCAGATAACACAGGTTTGAAATGTAAAACTGAAGCCACATGGGACAAGACTGAGCACAAATAAGACAGATGTAATGGTGACAAATGGGAGAAATCAGAAGAAGGTGAAACATGAGATAAAAGAAAAAATAGTGGAACATATTTATCACTTCAAGTAACTGGGAGGGGGATTAAAGAGAAGGGGAGTCTGAATCAAGAAGTCAAAGCTAGGATTAGAGGGGCTGCAGCCATCTGGCATGGAGTACCAGGGTAGTTTGTGACAGAAGAATGCCAAAGAAGTTAAAAAGTAAGATATACAAAACAGTGGTGCCTGCAGAGGTTTTCTTTGGCACAGAAATCTGGGCAGTAAAGGCAGAGCAGTTGAAGAAGATTTAAGCGATGGAGTTGAAGTGCCTGAGATGGGTGGTAAGATGCACATAGTGAAAAAGACTAAGAAATGAGAACATCAGAGTAGAAGCCAAAGTAGCCCTGATTGTAGAGAAGGTCAAGGAGAACAGATTATAATGTTTGGAAATGCCACAAGATGGCAGCATAGGATTGTATTCAGGATCAAGGGAAGTGACAGTAGTCTCTCCTTTGATAATCACATTGCCACAGTAGTCAGGAAATCCTTCTACATGGCACACCTTATCACAAAAGGTTTCACATCCAGGAAAAAAGAGGTCATTGTTCTCCTCTACTCATCACTCATTAGACTCATTATAGAGTACAAGGCCTCTTTTGGTATGTACCTCACAAGACATCTACAACAACTGGAAAGGCCACAGAAATACCTCACAAAGAGGATTACCGGCCTCAAACAGATGCCCTACGTAGACAGTCTCAAAAAACTCCAGCTTTACTCTGTCGCATATCGCCTACTCAGAGGTGATCTCTGCCTAACATACAAAGCTATGTCAAACCCAGAGCTGTTGGACATGCTCCACATAAAGAAATCCCAATCCCTCTGAGCTACACGCTCTAGGGACCTAAACCTTGTCACCACAATAAACAGAACATGCTGGAGGGATAGATTCCTATCTCAGAGACTTCCCATACTCTGGAACAAACTACATATCTATATCAAACAAAGCTCCTCATTAGCAGCCTTCCAAGAAAAATCTTGATGACTGGATGGGAGATAGGAAATTCACCCCGGGGATCACTTCTGTGGCTCTGTTCGACAGTGGCACAGGAAAATAATTTTCTTGGGTGGCAAAAGCCAGGGTACCATTTGGCTAGGCTTATATAGGCCCTAGGGCCAATAGCCTATTACCTACCTATGAACCTATGGAATATAAAATTTTAAACATTTTAATCCAAGTTATTTATAGTAATTTATGAGTTTGGGTATGGGTTGAATGGTATTCACTTATTTTTAAATGATCAGGATGGAGATTTAGAGAATATGATCAAGTTTGTGTTTTTTATAACAAAATGTTTCTGCTTAATTAATGTTTTTAATTGAATAATTGCATGTTATTAATGGTATTTAAGCATCCAGGAGGGATGGATGGGATATTTGATGAAGTTGAGGTGTACGACGAAAACGCTGTGTTGGTTTGGAATGCGTTAATAGAGTGCTTTTTATTTTTCTATTCACCAGATCATTTTATTATATTATTGCTAACCTGTAGTTGGTACTTATTGCTTCCTGTTGCTGTTTTCGTTTGTACTCTTCTTTTTGTACAAAGAAATGAGAACATCAGACCAGAAGCCAAAGTAGCCCTGATTGTAGAGAAGGTTAAGGAGAACAAATGATCATAGTTTGGTCTCATCAATAGCAAAGAAGGTAATTTGCTGAAAATTGGAAGAAGACTAAATGAAATAAGTACATTGAGCCAAGAGATAGATGGATTTTATGAGACAAGACTTACAACAGTTAGACATGACTGTTGAAGAAGGTAGTAGAGTGGCACTAAATTGAGAAAGCTAAGGAACGTTAATATGACACTCTGCCCCATGTAACAAATGTGGAAGAGGGGGTTGTTGATGATGATGATGATAGTGATGATGATGATGTACATTATGCTATATGGCTGCTCTGGTTAACATACCACACATCCATCCAACCACCATTGCTGTCAAGATTAATCTGCCTCCTAGAGAGACCTCATGAACAACCATTGCCATCCACAATTTGAAAGGGAAATAGGTGAGGGAAGTAAATTGCCTAGCATTTCGTCCATATCACAAGCACACCCCATGTTCATTTATGAACAAATTAGTGTCACCTGTCTACCTGCTGCATGTCTATAGGATGTAGAAGGAAACTGGCAAATAAATGATGGAAGTAAATTGCCCAGCATTTCTTCTATATTAGAAGCGCACCTCATGTTCATCTAGGGACAAATTGGTGTCACCTGTCTACCTGCTACATGCCTCTAGGAAGGAAGATAGTGTTGCATCTTAAGAAAACCCAAATGAACACAAGGAGGGCATGCAAACTACTGACTGCTTATTGTTGCAATTGATAATACAAAATACAAGAGATGCAAATATTTATTTATTTATTTAATATTTGTTTACCAGAAAAATTCAAGTGGGACAGAGCCCATTTTTAGCAGAGGCCTGGGGAGAAACACTCCAGACTCATGTTTTGAAATGTGGGAGGAAACTGGAGCACCCAGAGGAAACCCATGCAAACTCAAAGAGGACATGCAGACTCTGGACAGAAGACACACCAGCCAAGAATCAAACTGGAGCACCACTGTGCCACCCAATATCTAAGACACTTGGATGCAAACCTCTTGGATTATGCCACTGTCACTAAATATCTTGCCTTCATGACACCACATTGATGTCATTACATTTTTAGGCCAATAACCTATGCCATGGCTGTAAAGAAAAGATTGGCAAAGCAGAATACACAAGCCTCCACTTTACAAGACAACATCTAATCCTTCTTAACTTACAAATACTGCAAATCCACACAGCTCACTAAAGAATCACTGGATAAGCAGATAAAAGCTGATAGGACCCGCTAATTTACATATACAAAGGGAAATGTTTTAGTCTTAGGTGACTCTATAGTTAGGCATACAGACACCACACTCAACGGTCTAGAACATTCCAGGATCTATGATGTCACACAAGCCCTAAGGTCCATTAAACCAGACAGGTATAACTATGACTAAGTGGTAACTCATCTGGGAGTGAATTACCTGAGGTGTTGCAGAGACTTACAACATCATGTACTAATGCATGTGTTACAGGCAGTGAAGATGGTGATCCTGAGCAGTATCTTGCCTTCTCGAAGAATGACTTCTAGATACTAAGACAAGGTAAATGGCTTTAACAATTGGCTAAGCAGGGGGAGTAATTCTAAAGGGATCCAGTATGTGTCTGCCTGGGAAGAGATGGTAGACAAGACTTCTTATTTCTCTAAGGATGACTTACACCTCTCATACCAGGACTTGTGCATATTGGCCAAAGCCTTTGTGGACCCTGCAGTGTCTTTTTATAGACAGAGTCCCACTTTCCTACACACTTGAACTCAGATTTGAACATCATGCTGGCACTACTCAGTACCAGGAGTCTAAATACAAAGATACCTGAACTTGAAGTCTTCCTGCAACTTGAACACATTCATGTCTGTGTAGCTAGTAAGACATGGTTTCAGTGCAATGACAGTACTCCTTCTATAGCAAGGTTTAGCTCTAATCATGTCTTCAGGTCCATGAGTAACTATAGGAGAGTATTTTTATTTGTCAGAAACCCCATCACCTGACATCAGATTACCCAAAACCCTACCGTGAAGCTCCTGGAGATTCAAATCATCCTTAGCAAATATGGTTATTATGGCATTGCTAGCTAGAATTCCCTATCAATGTCCTCCAGAGATCAAGGAGTTTACCTTAACACCACTGAGGGGTTAAACATCAAGCAGAATACCTTTCTGCTAGATGATTTTAAATGCCCAAGCATTAAGTGGCACACTTACACCTCTAAAATTGATAAGGTCAATATTTCCTAGACTTTGTTGATACCAATGCACTGGAACAATTGTAGAACTACCCACTAGAGGCTATAATAGCCTTGCCCAGAGCTGCACCCAACCACACATCTCCTCATCCCTGCTTAAATCTGACTACAAATCAGTTGTCTTCTGCATCAGTCCTAGTGGTACCAACCCACCCAGAGCCATAGTTGGGTCATATAGTGCCCTATGCAGTTCCATAAACTCATACCACTCTCATCTCAAAGCTGAGGGCAAAAGTGTCTTCTCAAAGTTGAAAACTAACAGGAAGAAAAAGTTATTTAGGTCCCTGTAACTGCACTGTACCAGGTTGCTTACTACAGCTGTAACAAACAGCTTGCTACTGTTACTACCATGCACAGAGCTCTTCAACCACAACTGCAAATGCAGTATCTGTATTCATTTTTGCAGCTGTAATATCCTCACAGCTTCATAACACAATGCCAGTGCTTTCTTTCCAAAATCATTGACACATAACAATCATGTCACCTAACAGCTTGCACCCCAGACAGACACCACTCTGCCTCACCCTAGTTACAGCTCTAATCCCACCTCCTAATCAGACTGCCTTTAAGGACTTACCCAGGGCAAAACTATTTCAGCTTATAGAAGACCAGCAAAAAATTCCCAACAATCCCCCACAAATGGATCCAGCTGAGAGAGCTGCCACATTCGCATCATACTTTTTCGAGCTCCTAAACAACTGCACAGAAATGTCAGTACTTGCCAGACCTCTATATAATGGCAAATTCAGAAATTAATCTCTGTGTTGTGGAATTCCCATATGAACAAAATGTATAATGATAGAAGGAAAAGTATGAAAAGTTGTAAAAAAAACTCTACCCCACCCTCCCCACCTCTGTAGCCTGCTGAAACATGCCAGCAAGGAAATTAAGGGCACTATTACAAAATATAAAGCATGTAAGAGCTTAAGTGCACTACAGATATGAGAAGAAACTACACATCTTTCTTCATCATTTATGTCAAGAAATGAAGGTATAGTGTCCAACACTGCACTGAGCTCATCAACAATAATATCAAACAATATTATCCCAAGGATGCAGCAAAT
Organism: Protopterus annectens; assembly: GCF_019279795.1. NCBI lineage: Eukaryota > Metazoa > Chordata > Ceratodontiformes > Protopteridae > Protopterus > Protopterus annectens. The sequence goes on along the minus strand of NC_056726.1, from coordinate 853,527,440 downwards.
AGATTAGCAGACAAACTTAAGAGCTAACTTTTCCCTACCTATGTCACATTGTTTCTTCAGTAACCCTGACAATTTAGTTTTCCCTGTAATTATCTTGAAAATATTTTTTAAATCATTATTAGAGGCTACAAATAATATTTCTACAGGATCAGCTAACATACTAGGCTGCATTCTCATTAGTGCCAAATACGCACTATTCGAGTCCCTACATAAACTGTCCAACCTCAGCATATTCAAAGGGTTTGCCCCTCAGGTCTGGAGAACAGCTGCTGTGACTTCCCTACACAAGGATAACCCCTCTACAGACACAAATAATTATAAGAGCATCAGCTTCACCAGCCTTATATAAAAAGCTATGGTGAACATATATTAAGAGAAATCATTTCTACAGATATTATAAAGGGCAGGTCATGTCTCCTGAACATAGTAAGCTTTAGGTTACAGAGACAGTGGACAGTAGATGCTTTATGCACATTGCTTATCTTGACATGGCCAAGGCTTATGAGACTTTCATCAGTGCTGGTATTACTGAAAAATTAGAAACTTAATGAAAACGTATTTATTCTCCACTTAATCCAGCAGGACTCAAGTTGTGAAAGTTGATGCTTCCTTATCTGTACACAAAACTGTAATTGGTAGGGTACTACAGTGATCTCTGCTGTGTCCTCTGCAGTTTGGCATTTGTTTTGTACATATCCTGTTTCCAAGCCAATATCCCGGAAGTGTGAGTCACCAGATTTATTAACGACTGCAAACTGTGCACTGTTATCTTCCTATACCCTAATACTAAATAGCTCCAGCAAGGACTGAAATATGTACACACAAGGTGTATAAAATAGTATCCTACTAAATGAAAACAAAAAAATTCAGCATAACAGCATTTTGCAGAAAAGTTGCTCCCACCTCATATGCTATAAATGGTACTCCTGTTCAGACAACTATGATCATAAGAGACCTGGGTACCTATATCAACAATGTTCTCTCTTTTGATCAGTGTTTCCACTATAATCAGTAAATCCTTCTATATGACCTGGTTAATTTCCAAGAGAATATATTCAAGATCCAAACAAGCTATCCTACCAATGTACTCCTTTCTTATCAGATCTATCAATGGCCCTTTGCTATGTACAAATCGAAGTATATCTCTCAATTGGAAAGGGCCCAAGGATTTCTAACTAAGAAAATTAAATCCTGATGGATTAGTATGACTATCATCATACTAAGTAGCCCTCTGGCTGCTGTGGGGTGACCTGTGTCTGATTTTTTTAAGCCATTAAAGACCTAGTTCTGATTGACCTACAATTTCTTCACAAAACCAGATGATCTACAGATTTGTACACTAGGGGTCTAAATCTACACCAACAAATAAACAAGGCTCACTGCAGGGATAGGTTCCTAACTGATCAGATTCCCAGCTTATGGATAAGTCACCACTACAGGCCAAGCAAAGGACCACTTTGGTTATCTTTAAGGCTAGTCTTAATGACTGGATGGATAGACACAAATTTACATCAGGTTTATGGTGTACAGCCATTCTTGATTTGAGAAATGGGCACAATTAACTGTTTGAAAAGACGGCAAGAACTTTTGAGTATGTGTATTTAAAGGCATATATGGCTAGGCATCTTACTAGGAAGCCTGAAACTGATTCAAGCACTCAGCTCTCCTTGTCAATAAGGAGAAATTAATCATATACACTAAACAGCCTATAATTGCAAAATACCTTGCAAAGGTAAGGGAAAACAGCTCTTAAACTTTAGAAGAAAGCACCTAAACAGGCACGTCCAAGGGTCAGCTTCCGGTGATTTCTCCTGTCCACCTGGTGAATCTGAGCATACTGGGGCAGTGCGGCAACTGCCTCATGTACACAGACAATCCTCTCCTCCTACCACTCAACACTACAACCTGTGAGAGATGCACTTACATAGCCAAACTGGAAGAAAAGCTCTCTGTGGCCAAGATTGTGCTAGACAGTCAAGAGGAGAAGGTTAACACCTGTATTACACCTCAAGCAACTCATAGCCCTTCAAAACCCATACCATCAACACCCACACATAGCAACACTAAACCCACATATGCAGAGGCCCTTAACATTAACCTGCCCAAGCAACAAGGACCTCCGAAGCCGAAACACAAACAAACACCAGTCACAACCAAAGTGACACATAGCTCACGACACCAGTGTGCCTCCCAACAGCCCCTAAGGAAAAACAATGTACCCAACACTTTAGTCATAGGTGACCCTATAGTCAGGCACACTGATGTCCCACTCACCAGGCTGAACAAGGGGAAAATTACAGTCAGCTGCCTGTCGGGTGCCAGGATCCGCCACATAACGCATGCACTCAAGTCACTCCACAACAAGTACAAATACGACTCTGTCATTGTCCATGCTGGTCTGTCATTGTCCATGCTGGAGTGAATGACTTGAGACATACCTCCCTGGACTACATGAAAAGAGACATGGAAGAGCTCATGGATCATGTGACCCAGGCAGGTATGACACTAGCCCTGAGTAGCATCCTGCCTTCGCCCAGAATGATACCACAGCATAAGGATAAAATGATTGACTTCAATAATTAGCTAAGCTTCTGGTGTCATTCAAAGGGGATCCAGTATTTGTCTGCCTGGGAAGACATGATCAACAAACCATGATGCTTTGCCAGAGATGGTCTGCACCTGTCACCCCTGGGATTCAGGTTACTGACTAAAGCTCCTGCCATCCCTATAGTGTCTTTTTTAGGCAAGGTTCAAAGGATAAAACCACCACCGTAACAGGTAGAAGCATGCAAAATCTGAAGGTAATGCTACTCAATGCTAGAAGTCTAAACCTCAAAATGCACTCTTTCGAGGCACTCTTAAAATGGAGAACTTCGATATCTATGCAGTAACTGAGACCTGGTTCAAGGCAACAGAGAGCACCCCTGCAATACCAGGCTACAATTCTTACCACACTTTTCGGCCACAAAACCAAAACTGAAACACTAAAGGTGAATGAGTGTCCATATTCACCAAGGATATTCACACCTCCAGGCTAATTGCCCAACACAATGCATCTGAAATTCTCCAGGTACAACTAACACTAGGTAAGACTGCAATCCAAATTCTAGCTTGCTACAGATCCCCCACCATGCCCCAAGATTCTCACTACACCTTTCTAAACATACTGGAAAATATTAAGATACAACCAAACACCCTAATACTGGGTGATTTCAACTACCCTGCCATTAACTGGCAAAACTACTCGGGTACCAACTCCTTTTCCCAACGGTTCTTGAAATTCATAAATTCCAACACCCTGGATCAACTAATCCTTTGTCCCACCAGGGGCTCCAATATCATAGACCTGGTCATTACCAACATGGGAGATAGATGCTCCACACCAGTGGTCACCCCCTCATTGGTCAGGTCTGACCATAAGCAAATCACCTTTGACATCCACATCCCACCCCCACCCCCCAGTAAGGAAACCTCCTTAAAAAACTTCTCCAAAGCCAACTTCATGCTACTGAAGTCAGAAGTGACAAACTTCACAACACCCACGCAGACGGGATCTGGAAGTTCGACTGCAGAATCCTACACTAAGGAATTGTATGAGCACATCCACTCGTGCATGAATCGTGCCATCCCAAATAGAACCAAGATGCTCTTCTCCAAAAAAAAGAAGCCAATCTGGTGGTCCCCTGCTATAAACAAACTATACCACAGAAGGAGGAAACTGTTGCAGAAAAGAGGAATATCCCAGGATGCAAAAAACTCCCTCACCAGTCTCAGTAAGAAGCTGAGATCCCTCATAAAATCCTCAAAAGCTAGTTACGAAAATAAAATTGCCAAAGATTCCAAAGACAACCACAAGACATTCTATAGTTATGTCAAGAATCTAAATGCCAAGTATTTATGATATACAGTAAAAAATGAGACCACAATAAATAATTTCAAAACTTTTCCCACCTTTAATGTAACCTATAACCTGTACAATTCAATTGAAAAACAAACAAATCTGTTAGGGGAAACAAATATAAAAAATAAAAAACATACAATACGCTGGTTGCATAAGTGTGCACACCGTTAAACTAATACTTTGTTGTGTGTGCAGAACCTTAAACTAATACTTTGTTGAAGCACCTTTTGATTTAATTGGAGTATTCAGTCTTCTTGGGTACACACCTGCCATCATTTAAAGAGACTCTGGTTAACCCCAAATAAAGTTCAGCTGTCCTAGTAGGATTTTCCAGACATTTACTCAGTTGCCTGCTACAGCAAAACTATGGTTTGCAGAGAGCTTACAAAGCATCAAAAGGATTTCATTGTTGAAAGGTATCAGTCAGGAGAAGGGTACAAAAAAATTCCCACAGCATTGGATATACCATGAAACACAGTGAAGACAGTCATTAAAAAGTGGAGAAAATATGGGACAACAGTGATGTTGCAAAGAACTAGACATCCCTCCAAAATTGATGAAAACACAAGAAAAAAACTGGTCAGGGAGGCTGCCAAGAGACCTACAGCAACACTGATGGAGCTGCAGGAATTACTGGCAAGTACTAGTTGTGTACTACATGTGACAACAATCTCCCGTATTCTCCATATGTCTGTACTATGGGGTAGGGTTGCAAGATGGAAGCCTTTTCATACACAGAAAAACATCCAGGCCCAGCTATAATTTGCAAAACAATACATTGTTCCACAAAAGCATGTGGGAAAATGTGTTATGGTCTGATGAGACCAAGGTTGAACTTTTTGGCCCCAATTCCAAAAGGTACTTTTGGCACAAAAACAACGCTTTGCATCACCAAAAGAACACCATCCCCATGGTGAAGCATGGTGGTGGCAGTTTCATGCTTTCGGGTTGCTTTGCTTCAGCTGGAACTGGGGCTTTAGTAGAGGTGGAGGGAATTATGAACAATTCCAAATACCAGTCACATTTGGCCCAAAACCTTCAGGCATCTGCTAGAAAGCTGAAGATGAAGAGGATTTTTACCTTTCAACATGACAGTGACCCCCAAGCATACATCCAAATCAAGAAAAGAATTGCTTCACCAGAAGAAAATTAAAGGTTTGGAATGGCTCAGCCAGAGCCCAGACCTACAATGGATATAAAAAGTGTACACACCCCTGTTAAAATGCCAAGTTTTTGTGATATAAAAAATGAGACCACAATAAATCATTTCAAAACTTTTCCCACCTTTAATGTGATGTATAACCTGTACAATTCAATTGAAAAACAGAAAACCTATTAGGGTAAATATAAAAAAATAAAAAACATAGAATAAGCTGGTTGCATAAGTGTGCACACCCTTAAACTAATATTTTGTTGAAGCACCTTTTGATTTAATTACAGTATTTAGTCTTCTTGGGTAGGAGTCTATCAGCATGGCACATCTTGACTTGGCAATATTTGCCCACTCTTCCTTGCAAAGTGCTCCAAATCTGTCAGATTGCGAGGGCATCTCTTGTGCACAGCCCTCTTCAGGTCACCCCACAGATTTTCTATTAGATTTACTGTACAAATTAAAACAATACATTAATACAGATGAAGAACAAGGTATTGCATAGGATAAAAATTACAGTCTGCAATGGAATTCAGATAAAAATATGATAATCATTAGTGAATATTCACAAACAGATTAGCTAACACATTGGAATATAATAGTGGTGGCAAAGATTATTATTATTATTATTATTTAAGAATAGCATTAGTTTTGTTTTATTTGGATTGAGTATGAGTTGATAGTCAGAAAGATAGTTTTCCATGTATAGGAAGTATTTTGTCGTTACTTCAAGGAGAGCTGGTAGGGAGGGGGATGAGCATATGAGTGAGAAATCTGCATATTGAATGATGGTGGTTAGTCGGGTCATGGTAAAAAGTTTGTTAGTAAAGGTGGTAAAGAACAGTGTGGCCAAGAATGTAGCCTTATGGGACACCAAATGAGATGGGTAATAGGAAGAGAGTTTGTTTTGTCTCTTAACTGCTTGTTGGCAGTCGGATAAGTAGCTGTGAAACCAGGAAAGGGCTTGCTGGGAGTGGGTACATGAAGTGAGTTCATTAAGCAGTTTTTGGTGGGATAAGGTATCGAATGCCTTGGGCATAATGAGGAAAATGGAAGAGACAAGCTGGCCAGTGTTCTGAGCAGGTTAATTGTGTTGGTAAAACTTACAAGAACAGTTGTGGCCTATGTTTGGGTCTAAAACCATATTGGGAATTAGTTAGAAGTTTATTGATTAGTAGATAGTTGAGGAGCTGCACGTGTATACATTTTTCAAGGATTTTTGTCTAGGAGAGAGAGAACTACAGTTGGCCTATAGCTTGAAAACTCAGTTGAGAAGCTGCCTTTGTGGAGAGGGATTATATGAGAAGTTTTCCAGAACTTGGGGATGTATTGCTCTTAAATAGAACTGAGGTAAATCAAGATGACAGAGTGATTCAAAAATGTATGAAGAATTCCTCATGGTGCACTAAGATTAGTAGTATTTACCACTGCTAAGTCCTCATATTCATGCTGGGGAATCTTGAAATATATTAGGGGTTATTGCAGCATTAGTTAATGTGTATAAGCAGCAAGCTGTGAGCCACAGTGGGATGTGACATCACACTTGGAGGTGCAGTATCATCCAAGCTCCATTTAGCATTTCATGGACTTCAAGACATTGGGATTATTCCAGTTAAGGAAATGGCACTGGGTTAGAATCAAAGATTGCAACATCATCCTCAGTGAAGCAGTCATCACAAAGAATAACCACTGGTCGCTACAATCATCAGCAAGCAGTGATCGGAGAAGGCTCTGAGGCCAACAGAGTCTAGTCTGAAAACCTGGAAGTTGACTGGAGGGAAAGTGCAATAGTTCAAGGAATTACTTAGAGCTCTGGCAAATCATAAAGATGAGCAAATAAGTAAAAATAAAGAAAAATGGCATTGCCTCAAAACAGCATGCATAAGGACCATAGAACAGATATGGGGCTGAGCCAGGTATGGAAACAAAGGACATAAGGAAAGCTGATGGTGGAATTCATAAGTCTGGGAAGTCATCAAAAGAAAGAAGAAGTGGAAGAAAAAGTCAGAAATAGAAAATGTGGACCAGGCTAAGAAGGAATACTGACTGGCTACCAAAGAGGCTAAGAGAACAGTTGCAATAGCAAAGAACAAGTCATCAGAGGTACTCAACCAACTTCTGGAAAGTGACTCAACAAATGGCACAAGTAAACCCTATCACATTTCAAGGCAAAGACAGAAAGATAAAGAAAATAGTCAGAAACACACTTCATAAGGGATGCCAGCAACAACATGCTCACCAGTCCACAAAAAAATCAACCGCAGATGGAAGGAGTACTTCCAGCTGCTTCTGAATGAAAAAAAAATCCAATAGAAGCTGTACTGCCCCAGGTATAGCCTACAATGAAAGAAGAAGAAAAGAGTGTCTTCGAAAAAGTAAGAATAGCACTAAGGAAAATGAAGTCAAGGAAAGCAGTAGACTCAAATTAGGTCACAGCAGATATGACCAAGATGTGGAGTGAGATAAGAGAGAAATGGCTCCTGAGGGTACTCATAGCAGTATGGAGAGAAAGGTGAGTCCTAGACGATAGGAGAATAAGCATACTAGTGTCAGGCCAGTGTACAAGAACAAATGGGACATACTCAGCTGTGTACAGTACATAAATATCAAACTCCTATCACCCTGCATGAAAGTTCTGGAAAGGGTGATTGATAAATGAACATGCAGAGTAGTAGAAAGTGAGATAAGAGATGAGCAGTATGGATTCAGATCAGGATCCAGTACAACCAAACCAACGCTTGCAGTGAAACAGACAGCCGAGAAGAAGCTAGAGATGAGGAAAGAGTCCAACTGGGAACCCCTAGACTTGGAGAAAGCATACAACAAGGTCCCAAGAAAGCTGATTTGGGCAGTCCTGTGGTGGTTCAAAGTTCCAAAAACACTAGTGGAATTAACACAGGCAATGTAGAATGACCTGCTGACTCAAGCGTTCCCAGTGGGAGTGGATGTGCATCAGGGTTCAACTCTGAACCTACTGCTGTTCATACTGGTGATGAACTACACTCGCCAACAGGCCAGAGGGAACAGATCTCCCAAGCTGCTGTATGCAGAGTATATGACATTACAGGTAGACTCTGAGCAAGAACTTCATCAAAAGATAGGGGGATGGAATACAAAACTGAAGCTCATGGGATAAAACTGAATACAGAAAAAACAGTTATAATGGCAGTAAATGGGGAAAATCAGAGCAAGTTGAGAACTGAGATAGAAGGGGAAATAGTGGAAATAGGTTAACAGCTTCAAGTATCTTCAAATATCTGGGAGGGGTGGTTGAGGAGAAGGGAAGTCTGAATGAGGAGGTCAAAGCTAGAATCCAAGGGGCTGCAGCCAGCTGGCACAGAGTGTCAGGTATAGTGTATGAGTGAAGCTGAAAGGTAAGGTATACAAAGCAGTGGTGTGACCTGTACAATTGTATGGTACAGAAACCTTGGCAGTAAAGGCATTGTAGCTGAGGATGCTAGAGATGATGGAGATGAAGTGACTGAGATGTGTGGTAGGATGCGCACTGTGGGACAGATGAAAAAAAAGGACATAGCAGAGGCCAAAGTAGTGCCAACTGCAGATAAAGTAGGTTCAGGTACATGTGCAGAAAAGCAGAAGACAATCTGATGAAGAAGATTTTGGACAGAGAGGAAGAAGACAAGAAGAAACAAGGGCACCCAGCAGAAAGGGATGGATTGTGTGAGCAACGACCTGGAAAAATTAAGCATGACAGTCAAAGAATGCAGGAGAGTGGCATTAAATCAAAAGAGATGGTAACAGTTGACATGACACCCCAACCATATGTAGAAAATGAGAAAAAGGGGGTCTGATGATGATGATGTAGTTGTTTAACAGATCTGACAAGTCATTGAAGGATTATTTGTGGTTCCTCTTGACCTTGAAAGCAAGGAAGGTTTCTCACTCTGTAAGTAGGGATGAGAAGGGACTGGGACCTTCTCGTCATGTTTTTGTTTTTCTTCTTTTTCTTTTGTAGTTCCTCAAACTATGACACCATCATTATGTGGTACCTTAGCTACCAGGGCAGTATTCCCTCATAGCCTCTGTGGAAGTTGGCTATGAGACATAGCAATGAGGCTGAACCATTACCTCAAAGGCTTCTATATCACCTTATCCTGGAATTCCTTGTCAGGCAATCTGAGCAAATCTACACACAGCCCCACAAATGGAAATTGGGTCTTTGCAATCTTATGTAATAAATTTTCACTGTAAGGCCTACAGAAACCTGCTAATGTTTATTCTGCAGCTGATCAGACTAAGGCTCCTATTCAGACTTGTAAGTATAAATGTCTACTAGGTCTCTGTAGGCCTTACTATGAATTAAAGAAACTATGGCAATGTAGAAATATAGACATATTTATTTTGATTGTGTTTGTTAACAGGGTTGATGGACTGGTGCTTAAACCCTTTTCAGCCACAATGTTGAGGCATATCACACAAAATTACATAGATGTGACAAAGGTCATTACCTAGTGCAAAATAGTTTCATTTCATGGCAAAAAGTTTTTAATATTGAGGACAAGTAAAATTGTTCAAGTCTTAACAAAGAAAACATAACATTATTTACAAATTACCTAGTTCATTGCTAAAGAGTTTACACTTGGGTATTTAGGATTACATTCATGCATAAGAAATTTTCATAGCAGATAATGCATGCTCTGTGACTGATTAAGCTAATGGGTCAGATCCAGACTTGTAAACACTACTGTCTTCTTTACTCTTGAATTTTAAAGTAAATTGTGTTATGGCATAGATCAGGGATGTGCTGTAGGAAAATGTAGTCAGCATTTCCTTTGGAAACATTTACTTTTACACTTCTTGCTGTCTCACTCAATCAGACCACAACTTACCTGCTGAAACACAGAATGCGAGTCTGATGAAATATAGAGCACCACATCAAGTAATATTTGTTAAACTTATTTTGGTAGTAAGGGTAAATTTTATTAAAATGTAATGTGCCATAGCTCATGTTATCTGTCATTGTATCTATTCAGTGCCTTTGAAATTTGAATGTGATTCTATAATTTTACACAGCAGCATACCTCTCAACTGTCCAGATTTTCAAAGAAAGCCCAGACTTTTGTTTCATATATTTGGCCTGGTCCTCATAAAATTTGTGGTTTTCTGACAAATCATTGAGTAATAAATAATAACAGACATTTGAGCTTTAAACTTCATGTTGTAAATGTTGCAAAGCCTGTTATTCTAGCAACTTTATAAGCTTATATGAGTAGTTATTAAACTCAGTCCCTGATTTTGGACCTTTGCCCAGCTATTATTTTTACCTTTATCTAGATTTCTTGTACTGAGTGATTGAGCGGTATGCATATGAGTGGTACAAAGCCAAATATGCAGCTAATACCAGTGGATGACTCAGTAATACTGAGGAAACATAAGCACTGCTTACAAGATAAAGACATTTAAAAGCATAAGCTTACGGAGAAGAAAATCTATATCAAATATTTATAAAGTATCATGTGACTGAACTATCATCTAATATACCCAATTTGTAATCACACAAAATGTGAAAGCAGAAAGTATGTCAAATAATAATAATTACCAGAGAAAGCTACAACCAGTTGAAAAAGAAAATTATTACTTAGAATACTCTTTTACAACTTTCAAGCTATCCCAGTAAAACACAAGCAGAATGGAGAAAATACACATCAAGCCATGAAAAATGTCTGATAAATACTTAAAAGAATGAAGAAAGTATCACATAGAAGAAAATAAACATGGCATTATGATTTAAACATTCTAACCCATTTGCAACATGAAAATCCTTAGATAAAAAGAGTGGATCAGAAATGTTCATGTTTTTCAAAGGAAGTAACCGACTTATGAAAGTAGAATTGTTATGAAAAAGAAACTCACAAAAGGAAGAGGACTTAGTGTGATGACAGAAGCTGAGCAGACAATGGGTAATGTGAACAGAGGCTGAGCAGACAATGGGTAATGTGAACAAAGTCTGAACATACCACAAGTAATGTAAACAGATGCTGAACATACAACAGGTAATGTGAACAGAGGCTGAACATATGATTGGCAATGTGAACAGATGCTGAGCTGGTAACAGGTAATGTGAACAGAGGCTGAGCAGACAATGGGTAATGTGAACAGAGTCTGAACATACCACAAGTAATGTAAACAGATGCTGAACATACAACAGGTAATGTGAACAGAGGCTGAACATACAACAAGTAATGTAAACAGATGCTGAACATAAACAGGTAATGTGAACAGAGTCTGAACATACCACAAGTAATGTAAACAGAGTCTGAACATACAAGTAATGTGAACAGATGCTGAACATACAATAGATAATGTGAACAGAGGCTGAACATATGATTGGCAATGTGAACAGATGCTGAGCTGGTAACAGGTAATGTGAACAGAGGCTGAGCAGACAATGAGTAATATGAGCAGAGGCTGAGCACACAACAGGTAATGTGAACGGATGCTGAGCAAACAATGGGTAATGTGAACATAGCCAGAGCAGACAACTGATAATGTGAACAGAGGCTGAGCAGACGATGGGTAATATGAGCAGAGGCTGAACATACAACAAGTAATGTAAACAGATGCTGAACATACAGCAGGTAATGTGAACAGAGGCTGAACATATGATAGGCAATGTGAACAGATGCTGAGCTGGTAACAGGTAATGTGAACAGAGGCTGAGCAGACAATGAGTAATATGAGCAGAGGTTGAGCACACAACAGGTAATGTGAACGGATGTTGAGCAAACAATGGGTAATGTGAATATAGCCAGAGCAGACAACTGATAATGTGAACAGAGGCTGAGCAGACGATGGGTAATATGAGCAGACACTGAGCACACACAGGAAATGTGAACAAACACTGAGCAGACAGCAGGTAATGTGAACAGAATCTGAGTAGACAATGGGTAATGTGAAAATACACTGAGCAGACAACTGGTAATGTGAACAGGTGCTGAGCAGACAATGGGTAATGTGAACAGAGGCTGAGCAGACAATGGGTAATTTGAACAGAGTCTGAACATACAAGTAATGTAAACAGATGCTGAACATACAACAGGTAATGTGAACAGATGCTGAACATAAATGTGAACAGAGGCTGAACATATGATAGGCAATGTGAACAGATGCTGAGCTGGTAACAGGTAATGTGAACAGCGGCTGAGCAGACAATGAGTAATATGAGCAGAGGCTGAGCACACAACAGGTAATGTGAACGGATGCTGAGCAAACAATGGGTAATGTGAATATAGCCAGAGCAGACAACTGATAATGTGAACAGAGGCTGAGCAGACAATGGGTAATATGAGCAGAGGCTGAGCACACACAGGAAATGTGAACAAACACTGAGCAGACAGCAGGTAATGTGAACAGAATCTGAGTAGACAATGGGTAATGTGAAAATACACTGAGCAGACAACTGGTAATGTGAACAGGTGCTGAGCAGACAATGGGTAATGTGAACAGAGGCTGAGCAGACAATGGATAACATGAACAGAGGCTGAGCAGACAACTGGTAATATGAACAGATGCTGGGCAGACAACAGGTAATTTGAACAGAGACTCTTCACTTCATGTGTGGTGGAAGGCAACACATAACATTCTGTTATTGAATTAGGATCAGCAGTTTATCCATGCAGTACTAAAACACTGCAAAACATATTGGTCGAACAGTCTTTACCTGCCGTCAAATCCCTATTTCCATATTAGTAGAAAGGTTTCCTTCCAGACTGAGTAATGCTTTCATTGGTTGTTTCTTAACAATGGATAGAAGCAGAGAAGTGGTATCATAGTTTACAAGGATTTAATAGGTGTATTTTGCTGAAACACAGCATGACCTTTCCTCACTACCAAGCACAGGTACATATGAAAGTAGAATGCAATTAGAGCAGAAAGAGAGTCACAAACTGAAAAATATTCGACGGCTATGAACTGCACTTTGGTACAATATATCAAGAGTACTTTCTCTGAAGGACATACTGAGCTGAAAATACACTTATTCAGATTAAAAATATGAATACAGTATCAATTACTTGTATGGCAGCTTACAACTAACAAATGCAGTTCACTACAGTGAACCATAGCTGTTTTCTGTTTAGGGCCTACCTGCTAAACCAAACAAGAAAGAGAGGACTTCAGAGCTCTTAAGGAATCTAATAAGATGAGCTAGAGCAAGAATAAAGATGATGGATTTTGCAAATGTTCAAAGCCAGAAGTTGCATTTCACATTACTTTCCTTCTGCCTAAGACATGCTGAACTAAAAATGTATTCATTTTGTACCATGGCCTTTTGACACAGACAGAATGCAACAAAACCTAGGCAGCCATTCTCAGGGTATTACCAAACAAATGAAACTCACAACAAGACAAATCAGTTCCTTTCAGCTAAAGACTTCTTAAACTGGGCACATCAGAAGGATACAAATAATTCCTTACTATATCTCTTTGCTTCATAAATCCTTACAATTAGCGTATTCAAGATGAGAACGGTTAGGTAATTTGCTAGTTTATTTCCTCTGCTTCATTAATATTTTATATATTACTCAGTTACAATTAACATTGTATCACCAAAAGGCCAGATTCCAAAAGACTAAGGGACATAGACTGGTGTAAGGCCAATCCATAAAGCAGGCTCTCACCAGAGTAAATCACCTATACCAATGGCACATCTTTTGGAATTTGGTCTTATGTGCACTTGTCTAGTATGCAGTATTACCATATAACCATGGGGCTGTTTAAAGTAATGATTGTTCTGGACAGAGTCGTACCATATCCTTATAATCATGTCATCACAATACAGTATTTCATTTATCTTTCATTGTTCCTATCCTATAGAAACATGCTCTTGTTTTGCAGTGCTTAATATTTGATAAGTATTCTTCTATCATTATGTCCATCTCACCAGACACAGTGCTTTCTAGAGCCATGTAATGAGATGGCTCTTAGCAGGACACAGAAGACCACAAATGAAGACAATGAGTGGCAGCAAATAGCTGTAGTTCTGGATAGCAGTGTTTGGCTCCTTTCTACTAAGTGATGATGCTAAATTCCTTCAGCAGATGCATACGACACCCATCCACAAACCACTACTAAAGGACAGAGCTCTACATACAAAGACATTTACAAAGCTTTCCTTTTTAAGGTATTCTGAAATGGCAAAATAGTTGGGATACAATCTCTGTCACTTTATCACTGTACACCTACACTTGGTGAATAATGGAATAGCCCACAGTTCAGTAGCCTAGGCTTCAACTTAAGCCTGGCCTTCTGAGAAGTTCTGCAATGGCTTTAGCCATGCATGCTACATCTGATGTACTCTGAATCATGTATCAATGTGTACTAATAAAATGATGCTCAACTGCAGATATTACCACACAGTAACATTGCTTGTATTATGTAGTAATATAGCCAACCAACAGAGCTGTGAAATTGCTCACTCTGAATGCTGAAAAAAAATTAAACATATGTAACCACACACACTAGCTTATTGCAGTCTGGGACAAGTGTTTGAATCTTGTCCTGTCTATTGCAACCAGACTGCCACTGCACTGAAAATAAGGGGTTGGTTTAAAAAGTTTCCTCAGTGAATGTAAGACCCATTCCAACTTCCACTCATACAACCGGTTGTTTAAAGCAGTTTATCAATGTATTTTAAAGGCTGTTCAGATTCTAACAAACATTTATCTTCCAGCCTAGTCTGGCATTGTGCCACTCTTTCAACACAACTAGACCAGTCTGTTGCATTTGTTGAATTTATTGTTATCATGAAAGTTTCAGACATTACGATCACAACAGTTTAACAATGAATATTTTGCAAACAATTGTTGTTTCAGACATGTTAGTGTGTGTGTGTGTGTGTGTGTGTGTGTGTGTGTGTGTGTGTGTGTGTGTGTGTGTGTGTGTGTGTGTGTGTGTGCGTGCGTGTAGAAATCTGTGGTAAAGGTATTGGAATGAAGAGAGAAGAAATCAGTGATAAAAGTAAAACACACACACACACACACACACACACACACACACACACACACACACACATCCATATTCAAAAAATAATTCACTGCTGAAATGTTTTATCATCAGGTCTCTCATTATGTGATGAAAAGCTTCATGAAGCTCTAACCATAAAGCTTTATTTTCACTTCCGCCAACAGCTAGGCTGTTCTTTATTTTAACTTTTTTTTCATCCTAATTAAGTTTATGCCATGAGTCTCAATACGAGTTGTCCTGCAATCATGCTTGAGTGGGGGTTGGGGGGTGGAATGGAGAGAAGCTCTATTGCTACTTTATCAGTGAAGGAATGAGGGTGACAGTTGTATAGCTTTTAGCTACTAACAAGATTTTAAGTTGCTGGAAATTAAATAAAGAGACAGTTTAATTACCATTGATTTTGTTAATTGAATTGTGACTTTCTTAATCTTCAGCTAGTTCTGATTAGTAGCTTAAATGCATGCAAATGTTAGCCCCATTCAGAATAGTGAAGCATGCATTCTCACTCCCAACCTGTGTCATAATGTTTGTGATGTGTTCTTAAAAAAGGTGTACAAAGGAGTGGTTGAGCTGAGTCACCTGGAGGCTTTGAGTTATTTAATATAAATGTGTCACAACTGTCTTATCTGAACTTCACCACTTATTAGCATCTAATAATGAGGAAGTGCTAGCAACCCTAAAATTGTTGAGAGAAAGAGAGACACGACGACAGAGAAAAAAAAAAACAGCCTGAGCAGCTAACAGGACTTGCAATAATTCTGCAGTTATGTCCATTTTAGATTGCATAACACTCCAGCCATTCCTCTCTGTGATTGTTTATGATAAGACATTAATAGGCTTTTACAGTTCAGTTATGTTTCCCAATCAAAACCACACAGGTCTGTTATGGCCCTAGTGTGAATTCTATTACCATACCTGCTTAACCAAGAAGAATCAGATGTCTAACAGGCCCACAGTAGTTTGTCCTTTACAACAGAAGATGCAGTTTCTGAGGCAGTTGATGTAGCGTGGCATAACTTTCCACTGCTGCCGAGCAAGGACTACCTGCCCTGCACCAGTAGAAAATATGACCCAACATGCATCCTGTAGAAACTGTGCTGTGTCATATTATATCTGAGCAATTTATAATGCTGTGAACATATCCCAAATCTGTGTGACAGTATACAAGTCAGTTATTTATACTGTTTTCCCAAATCACATTCGGAAGTGGGACTTGTATTTAGATGCCTTACTCAGTAATCAAAAGAATAAACAGAACTCGAAAAGGTAATACCTTTATTTTTACCTTGTTCTGATAGTGAATCATACTACAACCTAGCAGTGCACTGTAGCAAGCAGTGACAGGATAATCTTTGAAACTGCAATTCTGAACAGCACCTGTGGATGCCTTGCCCATCAAAGCTGCAACTGTCAGAGATAAAGTGAATATTGCTCCAAGTGATATCGCCATGTTCTGTATGTTGTTGACTAGATTAACACAACTGTCTTACCTTCACTATAGTAGTTTTGTGGGAGATGGGTGAGGACTGAAGAATGGTTGTAATAACAATAACAACAACAACAACAACAACAACAACAATAATAATAATAATAATAATAAGAAGAATAATAATGTGACAAGCGTGCATGAGTTGTTGTAA